>NC_068984.1:38070478-38072979 GCF_001194135.2 Octopus bimaculoides
AGACTACCCTTTCAGATATACTTACATTGTGATTTCTGCAATGTGGTGCATAAATTGTCAAGTAAATGAGACGCATCTTTGCCTCCACTGATTCACTTGCAAAGTGTTGAGTAAAATTATTTCGTTGCAGACCTCCTTTGGATCTTTTTATTATCACTGCGACACACATAGTCCCCAGTTGGTAACATTGATTTCAAGGCCCTCCTAGATGAGAGACTGGCATTCCACTTAATGTCTATGTTCCATGCTGGCATGGATTGGAGAGTTATTAATGTAGAAATATGGTATCGTAGCTACTAACAGTTGAGGGTTGCGTAGTCTAGACAGCGTTTTTAGATTTCATTATTCGCTTTAACCCAGGCAAAGCCGGGTATTTCTGCTAGTATGTAATAAATGTCAGTAGTTTCTCACAAACAAGAAAGAGTGAAATATTCAATAATATAAAACATTGTACTAAATTATATAGTAGTAGACGCAGCACTAAGCATTGGGGAGAAATAAATTTGGGTTAGTTCAAATATGTTTGTGACTTATTTTGTTCTAAAAGTAATTCCACTGCAGTTTACCATGATGAAAAAATTCTTGCTTAAAACACCTTATCTGCTTAGTGTCACCATCTGTCAGAGTCCCAGATGCATTTCTGGCTCCTCAGTAGGAGTTACCAAAGAGGGATAACCCTAAGCAGATTAGAAAGGCATACATTTATAATGAACTGCTTCCAGCTATGGTCTCCCATCAGTGTAAAATTAGCAGCAGACCTTGAAGCAATCCAGTGAAGCTTCACAAAGAAGATCATCTCATTGCAACAGCTCAGATACTGGGAAAGGCTGAAACAGCTAAGACTCTACTCCATGGAGAAAAGGCAGGAGAAGTACGCAGTCATATACATCTGGAAGATCCTGGAAGCTATTGTGCCAAATTGTGGCATTGAAAGCTACACAAATGCCAAAACAGATTCACACTGCACAGTTCCAAATATCCAAGCAATGCCATCACGCTTCAGGACCAGTTACTGCAACAGCCTGGGTTTCAGTGGCCCACAGCTTTTTAATATTCTCCTAAAGAGCCTGAGGGACCTACACAAAGTGGGTGTACGTGTTTTCAAATTGAAACTGGATCTCTTCGTCTCGAGAGTACCAGATGAATCTACCTCGCTGTAAGAATTGAAAATGAGGGTAGCAACATCAAACTCCCTTATTCGCCAAATGCTACATATTAGAGGAGTCTCTCAATAATAAGAGTGTACCAAAGCAGCAGTGCCCCAGCATGACCACAGCTCTGAGCTGAAACTAGAGAAAAATACATACATACACACACATATATATATATATATATATATATATATATATATATATATAAGCAATTATATGGATAAACAAATTAGATACATCAAATATATTTAATATGTTTGATGTATCTAATTTGTTTATCTGCCTCTTTACCCACTCAACTTGATTACTCTTATAGCCTTTTGTTATCCTGTAATGACATTGGAGTCTAAGTTTGAATGTTTTCTGTATTGTCTTCTATATGGACAATCTCTGGATCACATCTGTGAACTTTACAATAAATATATATATATATATATATATTGCATTACATGCATTGTGACATTTATTTTGGCTATACACTATGAATTCAGCTCATCCTAATGATGGTGCTGGTCTAACTCTTTCTAGCAGTTGCATCCTGAATGTTCTGTTGTGGTGGTGGTTGTGAGAAGGACAAGATGGAGCCTATCACCCCCTTTTTCCAGGAAATCTTGAATTTTGTTCAGTTATGGAAACATGTAATACTATATATTAGATTTAAATTGTTTGAAGTATACGTAGAATGACAATTGAGGAGTGACAGTTGTGTGTTTATCTGTGTGCATGCATGAGCATGTAAGTATATGTGTGTCCTCTCTGTGTATCTATCTATCTATCTATCTACACACACACACACACACACACACACACACACACACACACACACATATTTATTTATTTATTTAGATGTTGGTACTTATAGCTGATATAGATAAGATAACCTCAGTTATTGACGCATTGTGTTCACAATTTAGTTTTATTTTACCCTCACAGAATAGGCAGAGGTTTTATTGAAAAAATTTCAGTGCTTGATCTAAGTTCTAGTAATAGCTGTCAGGCACCTGTTAAAGTGTAGTATCCTAGGTCCCCTATATGTAATATCATGTTTTGGAGTTAGTAGAAAGTGACGCTTGAAAGTCATTCTGGCGATACTGAACATTTCACATAGTTATTATAGAAGCTCTCTTGTTGTGCATGTTGTTTAGTGGAGACCTGTTTTGTAAACTTAATATCTCCCAAGATTTTTTCCTGTTGAAGTCTAAACAGAAAGTAAATATTTTTAAAGTGCTCCCTAACATACTTTCCCCATTGTTTGAAATTCAGCTCACTTCTCAAAACAATGGTAAAAGCAAGAGCAAAGGTCATTTTACCCAAAAGACACCAGTTAAGTGATATATATATATATATATA
>NC_068984.1:38073729-38086880 GCF_001194135.2 Octopus bimaculoides
CCCCCAGTATTCAGATTGTGTGGTTGAAAGAAGGATGACTTTAGAAACCAATGAAATTAACATGGTTCACCAACTTGCTGAGGTGGTGCATTACCAAAGTAAGTTTTTCTTTTTCAGTTTCAATAACTTGACCATTTTTAATCATATTTTCCCTTTTTTGAATGTGTCTTCCTTTTTTGTTTTTTAAACAATGATATTCTCCAAAATGAAGATAATTATTTGTAAAAAAAAAAAAATGCATTTAAGCTTGGCTATGTATAAGCACAGGCATGGCTGTGTGGTATGAACCTTGTGGTTGCTTCCCAATCACATGGTTCTGGGTTGTTCCACTGTGTGCCGCCTTGGGCAAGTGTCTTCTATTATAGGCCTGGGCCAACCAAAGCCTTGTGAGTATATTTGGTAGATGTAAAGTTAAAGAAACCTGTGAAATATATATATATATATACATATATATATATATATGGGGGGGGGGGGTTTCAACCTCCACCAATGTTTGACAACCAGTGTTGGTTTGTTTACGTTCCAACAACTTTAGCGGTTTGGCAAAAAAGACTGATGAAATAAGTACCAGAATTGTTTGACTTAAGTTTTCAAGGCAGTACCACAACAAGGCCACAGTATGATAATTGATGCAACTAAAAGATAAAGAAAATTTATGTCTTTTTGCATATCTCATTGTATTTTTCTCTATCTAACAATATTGCAGTAAAAAGCATAAATGGTAAAAGTTAGTATCCTATGAAGAAAAGAAAGGCCCCACTAACATGACCACATTCACTGCGCTAACATAACTCACATTTTTTGTATTTTGTTTAATTTATTCTTGCCAATACATGCCACCACTTATCTTATTTAAATTATATTATTAATGTCTTCAGTCACTTATTTAATTGTAATTTATGACATATACAACAAAAGATGAGACTTTCATTTTACTTACAATATTCTTTTTTTTTATATATCAGGTAACAAAATTTTCCGAGGAGAGGGCCGACTTAACCTTTCTACACACACATTAGTCTTTCTTAATCAAGCAACACAGGAAGGTTTCCTCTCCAGCTATCATAAAGAACATGATCTTACAACTGAAAAACAGCAGGAACTGGATAAACTAAAAAGTGACATCCATTTTGTAACTGATGTACTGGTGGACACAACCGCACTAAAGGTTTGTCACCCTTGCTTTACTTTGTCTTTTAACTCCCCTCCCCTGCCATTTATACTTAATTCCCCCTTATGTTTTAACCCTTTAGCATTTAAACCAGCCATATCCGGCCCAAATATTCTACCTGTTTTATGTTTGAAATGTCAAGATCTGGCTTCTTACACTTATCTTACTATGTCATTCTAAAAATATACAATCACATCATTGAAATCTCAAAGCTATAAGATAATGGATGATAAATTCAAAATAATGTGAATAAATAAGCATTACATCTGACGGAGTAATCTGAATGCTAAAGGGTTAAAAAGATGCTGAACTGTTTTTCAGATGTGATTTTCTCAATGTCAACTTTTCTTAGGCTATTTGTTTGAAAATATTTGTTCATATATACGTCGTCATCACCATCATCATAGGAAGTGATAAATAACAGGCGGGTGATAATTTCAAATTTAAATTGGCTTTACAAGTCAACTTTGACCCCATTGCAGAAAACAATATGTTGAAAGTATAAATTATTGTATGAAATAATTGTTAACTCAAAGGGTTATAAATGTTTAGCCCTAGGTCAGCCCTGGTTAAGCAGACTTATGGTCAAATCATTCCAGCTGAGACTATCCTTTTTTTGTGTGCGTGTGTGTGTGTATTTGTTTGTTTTGCAAACAATCATCTTAATTAGACCTGATATGGAGCTAAATAACAACAGCATAATGTAATATCTTCACAAGGAGTCACTTGCAATGATGTGTCAGTCTGTTACCTTTCCAATCTTATTATACTATGAGTAAGATTAGATCAATAATAATGATAATGCAGCATATGCTCAATAACTTGAACAATAAGGAAGGTCTATAGTTCTTACGTAAGTACTACACTAATTTTTGTACAGAAGAAAAGTATAGTTGATTGCATTAAGCCCAATATATTATTAGTATACATCTTTACCACCCATGTAAAGGATTTGTACTTAGAAATAAAAGGGTTACAAATTAAATTCTGTGTGATTCTGAATATTTGTTTATTTATAAAAGGATTGTTGAATCAGGTTGATGTTGGTCTTTTAGCTTCATGTGATGTGAGAATGAGTTGTTAAATTTTCACTTCACTTTATTCGGCTAATCTAACTTGATAAATCTATCTTGACTTGTAGCAGATAAATGAATTGTGGACCATCAAATGTTCATATATTTTGTTTGACTGATCATTATCATTGGTAGGCAATTAAACTTATGGAACAGATGTAGCGAAATAATTTAGGGGTTTATTTCTTTATCATGAGGTCCCAAGTTCAATCCCACTGTATGACACTCCAAGTTAGTTTAAGCCTTGTGAGCGAATTAAGTTAACGGAAACTACAGGAACTGTTTGAAATCCTATTATGGTTGTTGAAATGTATACCAGTGGCGTCAGTGGCATGAATTATCTACAACTACAAACTTGAAACTAAAGAGGCAGTTGTATGGCACTCACCATGGTAAGAACAAAAATACAGCAACTGTTTCACTGTTCTTATGATTCATAGTGTATTTGTGTATACAATTGCTTCCCTCGTATGACCAGAGATGTATTATATATCAGAATGGCCCGTGTGATTCAGAAATTTACCATGTTGCAAGACCAGATCATCTGTTTACATTTATCATGCAGGCGTTCAAATTGAATTTGGAGTACATCAATCTCACCAGTCTAGGAGGGTCTGCAAAGGTCATAGGCACTGACTGACCACCTCTAACTAACATCTATCCAATGATATGTATCCTCCTATCATAAAGTATTACATAGAGGAGTAGATTACAAAACACTCTAGATTATATTAACACAGGAAATATAAAAAATATACTACATTTACACAAGTACTCAGCTCTCTCAAATGTATGAACTCCACTTTTTGCAAATCAGTAATATATTTTATCCTCTTTTGACACTTGAGTGTCATGCTAATCCCACCCCACCTCCTCCATTTTGATCCTGTTGTTTTGTATTAAACATCTTGTATTATGTATATTGAGTAAATATGTTAATTAGAAATTAAGCACCCTCTTAGGAATGCTTTCAGTCATAATATCCCTTTAAGCAGATTTTAAGTTTACTGGGGAAACAGGTGAGTAGTTTCTCTTTAAGGAATCACTTAACTAATCCAAGCAAGTGTGAAGTAATAAGCATGAGTAGTAGTAGTAGTAGTGGTGGTGGTGGCGGCAGCAGCAATGGCATTAGTAATGTTTTATTATAATAATAATAATAATAATAATAATAATACTGGTTCAAATTTTGGCATAAGGCCAGCAAGTTTGAGGAGGGGAAATGTTGATTACATCAGCCCCAGTGTTTAACTGGGGCTGATATAAACCCTGAAGGGATGAAAGGCAAAGTAGATCTTGGCAGAATTTGAACTCAGAAAGTTAAGACTGATGAAATGCCACTAAGCATTTTGCCTGGCATGCTAATGATCTTGTGGTGGAGGTAATAATACACACACACACACACACACATAGGTACAATTAAGTGATAATGATATTCTATCAAATAATGTGGTTCTCTGCTCTATCATCACGACCACATTTCGTATTGTATTTCAATTAATTTTTGTATTATTTATCATGTACAACCAAAAACAATATGTCGCAGTTGTTTTATAATTGCAACAGATTTAGTATTTGGTGCTTTATTTTATTTTTAAACTTTATTCAAATAGAACCAACTGACATAAATAGCCTCATTGTAATTATTGTCATTATCATTGTTATTATTAGCACTTGTTCTTTGTTACCTCTCACTTCTGTCTTGAGTTCAAATCAGATGGAAATGACTTGGTGTTTCGTAATATTTATAATTTTGTTTTTAAAAAACCATTACCAGCTTTACCCTAGAGTTAACTAAACAAATTAGCTGGTACCTATTTTATCAAATCATCTCTTATAAATAGATGGTGCCAGGGCCCCATTTTTATTATTATCATTATTCAGCTTTCTTTTTTTCTTAATGAATTCAATTCAGTGCTTCACATTATTACTAGGGTTAATTTTCTTTTTCTACCTACAGTAAACCAAGTTTACTTACCTAGTTCCTTTGCTTCCTAGAGAGCATAGGCCATTGACAACTTTTCTCAACTGTTCCCAATTCTGGGTTGTCTCTTCTGCTTCTCTCAAGATAGACCCCTGCCTCTTGTAGCTTCCTTTCAGATTTTGAAAGCCTTCTCTCTCAGGTCTTGTTGGTTTTGAAGTTTCATTGATGCTTCTATACCTTTGCTGTTTTCATTTGAGAATAGGTGGTCCATATTATTCAGACCTCTCTCCTGTAACCTGTCCAGCATGGGGAGTCCTGCCAGGAGCTTGTGTTCTGCTGGCATAGCACTCAGGGTCATTGAGGCATGCAAGCCACCACTATGCAACAAGGAACGGACCTTGTAGTTGAATAAACTAAGTACTAGTGATATACTGAGGTCAGTTTAATTGGCTATAAAGTCTCCTATTGTATAATTGATCTCATGTCCTGTTGAAAGAGATCATTATAGAAATTAGAATAACACCTTAATGAAGTGTTGCAGGGGTGGGAGCAAAGCTTCTCAGATTTGCTCAAACGATTCAACTATCACAGCAGATTTTCCTGGTCTGATTTTCACTATTCATTGGATTAGTTGACTAGGGCAGTGAAAGCTATGAATAGTATCAATTACTTGGCTATACAAATCACAAAATGATCTGATATGTACAGTCAACTTAGATATAAATTTTAAACAGGATCCTGGTGATAGGAAACTGAACAAGTTGCTTTCTACGTAGAACGACTACAGATTAGATTTTAGAATTTAGTTTCAATATGAGCTTTGCTTCAATTGATTCAATTAATTTTTGATATGCATGACCTGCTGGATGTGCTTAACAGTTTTAGGTTGTTTTCAGAAGTTTTTTTCAGAAATGAAATGACTTAATACTATAAAGATACAATGGAGAAAGAGAGAGATTGCTATACAAACTTAAGAAATATTTTGTAACACTTTAGGTCATTGAATAACTAATGTAATCTTAGCTTTTTATCTGTAATAAGAAGGTAAATATACTACAGTGGTTTTCGATTTCTTTTACCAGGTCCTCAAGAGCATGTGATTCTGTTATTGTAAACTAATGAACTATACTATTCACCTGTTATTTAATACATCTTTGAAACATTGTCTTTGTATGCTCTAATATATCTTCACCTCCAGTTTCTCTCTTTTGCAACTTGGGTAAACATGTATCTCTCCTGCAGCAAAATATCCATTCTTATCTCTCTATCATACTTTAACCTTTCATCAAAGGTTAAAGCACAAAGCCACCTCCTTCAATATTACACACAACCTCCATTGAAGGGGCCTTATCTTGTGAGTTACTTGGTGGCATCACTGGTGCTGGTGCTATGCAAAAAGCATCCAGTACACTCTGTAGTTGTTGGCATTAGGAAGAGCATCCAGCCATAGAAACCATGCCAAAGCGAACATTGGAGTTTGGTGCAGTCTTCTGGTTTGCCGACTCCTATAAATTGTCCAGCCCATGCCAGCATGGAAAATAGACATTAAATGATGATGATATAAATTGCTTGACTGGACCAGTGAAAGATATGTGCTATTGTCAAAAAATAGTGTGTTGGTATCAGAATAGAAATGTTTCTATCTTTTAGTCCATCAGTTCACTTTGCTGTGACTCTCATAAGAAAAAATACATATATAGAAAGAAAGATATTTATATTTGTTTCAAATGTCTAATTGCAGTTGTACCACCAGTTACATACAATACAAGGACCACTTGAAATTGGCATGTTCCAGGCATTAACTGAACTAAATATTAACCGTGTTCCTATTCATCTTATACAAGGGATTGCAAAGCTTAGGTCAACATTGAAACAGATTACAATCAGTCGAAGTTTGCAGACCTTAGAGGTAAGAATTCAAAATTATTATTTCTAAAGTTCACATTTTGCTTTTGTTTTTTTTTTTGCTTTTTTTTTTAATTGTTATGTCCATGTGTGTGTGTGTGTGTGTGTGTATTCCCAGTGCTAACTTGTCAGAGAGTTTAGTAAATCTAGATATTAGCCAGTATTCTTGGAGAAGATGTTTTTACAAGTAAATGGCCATCTCAGTGCAAACCAGTCAATTGTATGGCATATCAGAAGATGGTAAGTTAGCAGAACTGGGAGAGGGTTGAACTAAATACTCTGCAGTGTATACTCTGTTACTCCTCTATATTTTGGTTGCAGATGTTCTGGGTCAGACTTTGAACTTCCATTTGTACCGAATCAATAACAAAACTGCCAGTATTGTACTGATGTTGATGTGACTAATTATAACTTTATTTCAGTAATTAGTCTTGTACTTAAACAAGGAATCAAATCATGTACTGAAGAAATTTCGTAGTGTGACTGTGTGGATATGAAGTTCACTTTGCAACCATGTAGTTCCAGATTCATGCCCACTTCACACTACCTTGGGCTAGTGACTTCCAGAATAAGGTCTTGGATTAATCAATACCTTGTGAGTGGAATTTGGTAGGCACAAACTGTACAGAAGTCTTGTCTATTTAAATATAATGTGTATCTTTTGGCAAAGGATATAAAACATTGGCAAATACCCCTCCCCCAAAACTCGTGCACTTCAAATGAAGTTTCTTACAATATTTGTTCTACACCAGATTGTAGACATTCCCTTTTCACTCCTACCTTCAAAGATCCTGTGAACCAGCAAATAGCTAATTGGAAACCTGTAATCAGTGCTATCATGGTTCACCAATTAAAAAGTAACATGCCTTACCCACAATCCAATTCTAGTGGCCAAGTGTAAACTCACGACTTTGAGCACTTCACCACTGTTTCTTGTCGGATTGTTTTTTTTTATTATTATTTTTAGTACTGGAATCGAGAAGATGTAGCTTTGTTTATTGAATTATTTAGCATAATATTAGGAGATGAAGAAGTTTAGTAGTCCACCTTTTAATGGTGAGCTTAGACATTAACTCTTAAGAATTGTAGGTGTGGCTGTGTAGTAAGGAGTTTGCTTGCCAACCTCATGGTTCTGTGTTCAATCCCACTGTATCTTCTACTATAGGCTTGGGCCAACCAAAGCCTTGTGAATGGATTTGGTAGATGGAAACTGAAAGAAAACCATTGTGTATGTGTGTGTGCGTGTATATGTGTATGTACATATATATGTGTGTGTGTGTGTGTGTTTGTACTCCACCACCACTTGATAACCAGCGTTTACATCCCTGCAACTTAGTGGTTCAGCAAAAGAGACCGATTGAATAAGTATCAAGCTTAAAAAAAATATAAATATTGAGGCCAATTAATTTGACTAAAAATTCTTCAAGATGGTGTCCTAGCATGACTGCAGTCTAATGACAGGAACAAGTAAAAGATATAAGAATATGAAATAGAGCTGATAATGTTACTTCCTTTGTTTCTGTTTAAAAATGTATGAATTTTAATAATTTCTTGATGAGGCCCTCATATATTTTTTGGTCTAATTTCTTCTTTTTTTTCAGTCTCTTTTTGAAATGTGTGGGGGCGATAGAAGTGGGCCTATGGCTTGGCATCATCTAATTTATGCTGATCTTAGTCAGAACAGTATTCAGAAGCTGGATTCATCTTTGGTATTTTTATATTTATTTACTTATTGTTTTTATTAATAATTGTTCATTGTCCAATATATTTGCTTTAATAATTGTTGCCATTTTGAATAATTAACAATGTTGCATAATTTCCAAATGATGAAATCTAAAAATCAATCTTATAAATTCTTATTTTCATTATATCAGAGGTTATTGCCATCACTGAAGTATCTGGATTTGAGCCACAACAATATTCAAAACCCTGAGAAACATTTAGAGGTAAATTATCGTTTCTTGCTATTTATAAACAAAAACATATTTGATGAAGTGTGTTGAACTGAAATGAAGAGTTTGTCATGATATGAGGGGGTACTGAAAAGTTCCTGGTTTTGGGTAAAGGAAAATACAGGAGGATCAGTTAATTATGATTTTATTCAACATATTCCCCGCTCAGATTCACACACTTATTGCAGTGGTCTTTCAGTTTTTCTAAGCCCTATGAAAATTCGGATGGTTGGGCCTCCAACCAGGCCTTTTGCGATACCCTTAAAGCCAGGAACTTTTCAGTACTCCCTTGTGTAATCCACAGATTAGTTGTCAACTGTAACAGTAACATTAAAATGGGTTTAAAACAATATGTCACTCATAAATAGTGTGCATATAGATATGTATATAAATGATACAAAGAGAAATTTAAAGAATTGTGTATAAAGAAAATAAAGATAAAATGTAAAATAGTTGAGGGAATATACAAGGGGAAGACAGTATTTGTTTATTAAGCTAAAGTGCCAACTAGTAATTTTGTTGAAATCTCCATACGACATTATCCTCATAGTCTGTTTTTTGGAATGTAAAAATTTTCTTGTATGAATATATAATGAGACCCTGGTTGAGATTTGAACTATAGTTCTCAGATTTTCTCTGTCTAGAACCACAAACAAATAAAATTCCATAAAAGGATAAGTGTTGCTAAAAATGGTATTAATGCCTATGTGAATATGGCCAAACCAATCAGTACAGACTGATATATTCATGGCTGAAGTAGCAATCTTCAAAGGAAGTATGCAAGGTTTCCTGCCAAACAGTTTGGCTGAAGAGTCTAGGACTTTCAAGTCAACAATAATAAATAAGCAAGAGAATTCAACTTTAGGCAGAACTGTCCCATGTTTTTATGGATCATGTTGCATCTCCCTCTTATGGCATTTCCTCAGTTTTCACTTTGCTTAACCTAATGGAACTCTGTCAGTTGTTCTCTCTTACTCTCTTTCACTCATCTTATGTAACATGTTTTTGTTGTCTTCAACAAAAGGTACTGACTTGTAATGTTAGTAACACATATTGATTATATACAGTGGTTTTTTTCCTTATACAATCTTCATTACATTATCCAGCAAGTTATATAGAGGATTCCTAACAGTTATGTTTGATGATCATTGTTTCATTAATTCATTGGATGTCCATTTATAAATAGAACAATGTGGGTTAATAAAATATTTGAATACTCAATTAAGCATTAGTGCAATTATTGTCTACACATGTGACCTATCCCATAACTGTGAACAATCAAAGACTATGTGACTAATTACCAAACTAAGAATATTTGTGTCCCTATTGACAACCATGGATGAGATAGTATACAGCATATTAGATAGGTCATAGTTCTCTAAATGAGACATAGTTTTATCAAGGTATACACTTAAGATATTTAATAGCAATGGATTGAGTGAGGATGACAAAGATTGTTGATTCATGTTAATCTTACTTCTGTTATACTGAGAGGAAGGTTCATTATATATTTATTTCAGATAATTGACTAAGAGTACATTAATATTATAATGCAGCAGATTGGTATCAGAATGTAAAAGACTGACTAAATACAGCAAAGCATTTTAGCTGAGTTCAGATTCTGCCAAAGTCAGCTTTGCCTTTCACCTTTCTGAGATTGATTGATAAGATAAATATATAATCAAATATACCAATATCACCCACCAAAATTGTAGTTTTCTACTAATGTTAAAAATCAATATTTTGATTGAAGGCTATTTAAAATGTGTTGGATATTAGACTAGACTCAATATCAGTTATTTTAGTCAGTGTGAACCATAGTTGGTGAAATCAATTTCTTGATTGTCTCTAAATAGGAAAAGGAGTAAAGTGGACTCTAGCAGAATTTGAATTCAGTGGGGTAAAACTAAATATTTCAAGGATTTTAGTCCAAAGCTCTGTTGTCTCCATGAACATTTCACCATAATCTTCTTTAACAATATCTAAAATCCTTTTTTCTTAACACTTGTTTTTCAGAATCTGTTGTATGTTGAACAATTAAACTTAGCTTTCAACCATCTGACGACACTTCCTTCACTGTCTAGTCATACAAAGTCCTCAATCAAAACTCTTATTCTTAGAAACAATAATTTAACAGATCTGAATGGTAAGTTATCAAATTCTCATATATTTTCTTTTCAATTTTTCATCATAGTTTTAATATTCATCATCATCATCATCATCATAGATTTTGTTTTAATTATTAATTTCTAAAGTAATTTTGTATAAGTTTTCATCATAGTTTACATTCCTCCTCCTCTCCACTTAATCATCATTATTATTATTGAGGTGGCAAGCAGTGCACTGGATGAAATGCTTTGCAGCATTTCTTCTGACTCTTTGTTCTGAGTTCAAATTCCACCAAGATCAACTTTCATCTTAACAGGGTTGATAAAGTATATAATAGTTGACTGGTGGTGGGGTGGGGGTCGATATAATCAACTAATCCCCGCCCCCAAAATTTCTGACCTTGTACTTTTAGAGAAAGAATTATCATTGTTATTTTTAAAGATTTTGTTTTCATAATTTTTAATTTCTATCAAATTGAAATATTTCTCTTTGTATAATTTTCTGAACTACTATACTGTTTCAGTCCTTTCTTTTAAATCTTAGCTCATATCACATGAATTACTCCTGAATATGCACTTGGTCTTGGACTAGATTAAAACTAGTCCTTTATTGCTGAACTAAAGTTAGCAATGTCCTTGTGCACTGTCAGTACATGTGCCAGTGTTTTTTGTGAATAAGGAGAATATTGCCATCCTACTTTAGGAATAAGGTTCCTAGTTTTAGTCCAAACCAGAACTGAGTACATAATCAAGAATAAAGCATTTGGCACCAATTAGAAATGGAATTGATAGAAAATAGTTTAACCTTTTAGCATTTCAACCAGCCATATACAGCCCAAATATTCTTATTTTATCTTTACCTGGCCATATCTGGCTTCTCACTCCTAACCTACAATATCATTCTAAAAATAATCGCATCACCAAAACTTCAAAGTGACTAATACATGATTCACTGAAAAATGGTACAAATAAATAAGCATTACATTAGACAGAGTTATCTGAACGCTAAAAAGTTAAATATATATCCTAAAGATATGGTTAATAGTTTCGAAATTTGTGATGTCAATAACATCCCGTTTGAAAAAATGTACATATTAAGTTTTGCTTGGTATAAATTAAAAACATGATCCCATGCTGAATGTGTGATGCAATAATTTCTACCAAATACTTATTAGCAAAATGTTGTATATATTCTATGTTAAAATATGTTGTTTATATTACTGTATTTGTTAACAAGATTTCATGACCCAACTAGTGAACTTTTTACCAAAGCTACACACTCTGCTGTCTTTGTTTTGCATTGACACAGCTGACATAAGTAAACTGAAACTTTATATATTAACTGTTACTGTTCCATTCAATTAGTTTTGGCGAAAATAATCAATCCTACTGAGTTTAGAGAGAAGAATATAAGTTTTGTTAAGCCATTCATTAGTTATATTTGTGAAGTGAAACAGTTGTAGGTTGTAATTAAAACTAGGTCACAACCTTGGCTCACTTGCAGTCTACCTTGTATGTTATCTGTAATGACAATAGTTTAATTTGACCACAATCATATCACAGATGATAAGGCTACTTGTTCCAAGTCCTTCTTGTTATAATAGGTTAACCAGCAGATACCAGATGGATACTGCTAGAGACTTTTATTCATTTCAAATGTTTTAGATTTGAAAAGAGGGACAAGATGGCTTGATCTTGTGGAAGTAGCATTTTTAATCTATAAATAAGTCGAATTTTATTCATTACTCTATCATGCTGAGTTTGAATAAAAACAAACAATGGAAACCTGAAACGACAGTCTCACTGGTTGGTGAAAACAATAGTATTTTATATTCATTGCAAATAGATACTAACTTCAGTGTTGGATCAGTTTTGTTTGTGTAGGTCTTCTGAAGCATCAAATGAGGTTTCAGGCTTTGAAGTTTCCTACATTTAATGTTTTATGTGTTTATAGAAAAATCATTGGAAACTTGTTACATTATACAATTCTATGTTAGTATCCATTGAGCTAATGTTTTTCAAAACTGATGGTAACACCTTTTAGGAGGGTAGTAGAAAAGTTTATATGGGTAATGGGAGTTGAAGGAAGTGGTAGGGGGTGATAGATGTATCTGTACAGTTTTTTGCTTTAACCTTTGACTCCTATATAAATATTAACTTTGAAAGAATCTAAATGTAATATTATGATAAATTGTTTTCAAGCCACAATAACAACAACAATGTCAATAATAATGACATCAACAATAAATAACAGACTTCAAAAAGTGAATAAGTAAATAAACAAAACCTAATATATACCACCTATGCTGAGAGTATTCACCTTAAAGTAGTAGCATATTCATTTATAGTACCTGGAATTAAATTAGTCCAGCATGAAATTATATGCATCATCATCATTATAATATAATAATAATAATAATAGTAACATCGATAGGAATGAGAACCCAGGTTCGAAATTTCCCCAAGACACCTGACGAAGGCTGAAGGGTATATCAGCCGAAACGTTGTGTTAACAACAAACAAGATGAGGACGAATATCCGTCAAATGTAGATAATTTAAATAATGTAAATAATTCCTCATCTCTTAAATATAGAACTGTATTATCAGAAATGACAGTTTTAAATTTGTGTAATTCATTTCAAAAAATGTTTTATTTAAAAAAATGCATTGAGACTCAACTAGATTTAAATCACAATGGCCACACACTAACTCCAAAAGTTATTTTAAAACAAAACTAAATATATACACACTATACAGTAAACTAGTTTCTTTTATGCTATATATAAGGCGGTGAGTTGGCAGAATCGTTAGCACGCCAGGCAAAATGCTTAGCGGTATGTCGTCTGCCGCTATGTTCTGAGTTCAAATTCTGCCGAGGTCGACTTTGCCTTTCATCCTTTCGAGGTCAATAAATTAAGTACCAGTTGTGTACTGGGGTTGATATTATCGACTGGCCCCCTCCCCCAAAATTTCAGGCCTTGTGCCTAGAGTAGAAAAGTATATATATATATATATATATA
>NC_068984.1:38088623-38095647 GCF_001194135.2 Octopus bimaculoides
ATGATGATGATGATGATATATATATATATATATATATATATATATATATATATTCATCATCATCGTTTAACGTCCGCTTTCCATGCTAGAATGGGTTGGACGATTTGACTGAGGACTGGTGAACCAGATGACTACACCAGGCTCCAATCTGATTTGGCAGAGCTTCTGCAGCTGGATGCCATTCTTAACGCCAACCACTCCGAGAGTGTAGATATATTATTATTATTATTATTATTATTATTAAAGCTGAAAGGCATCACAAAATATCACAAAAAACTGCTACTCAGAGTTTCACGTTCCCGTTTGTCAGTCAAATCTAAACTGTCCAATGAACAAGAATGTGAAACTTTGAGTAGCAGTTTTTTGTGATATTTTGCAATGTTTTTGCAGCTTTGATAATAATAAAGCATATTACTCTACCTCCAGTATTCGAGTATTATTTTTCCTCACCTTGTTTCACATTTATGTGCGTAGTTTGGTATATATATATATATATATATATATATACTTATATGTGTATGTGTGTGTATCATCCTCATGTGTATGTACATACATACACAACACACTGTCACCTACACTCTTAAACATATACATGCACGTATGTCAATAGAAAGTGTTTTGCAGGAGTGACTCAGTTGTGTGGGTGAGAAAAAAGAAGAGAAATAGAAAAAAAAAAAGGGCAAGAAGAAGGTACTTAATAAAAGTATTATAGCTTATTAATTTATTTTAAACTGAGTCTTTACTCCATTGTTACTCTGAGTTATTCATTTCTGTTGAGTAACAAGATGCTCAGATCATTGTTGGAGTGAAGCCTATGTGTGTGTTTACGTTTTTTGAACAGTTTGTAGAGATAGTTCTCACAGTTATATTTGTTTTCATATTTGTTGCATATATTTTACCTTATACCCTGTTTAGGAACAGGTGCATGGCCTAACTCAGCACACATTGTAAAGTGGTTGGCATTAGGAAGGGCATCCAGCCATAGAAACCAAGCCAAATCAGACTGGAACCTGGTGCAGCTCTCTGGCTTGTCAAAACTGTTCAACCCATGCCAGCATGGAAAATGGATGTTAAAGGATGCTGATGATTCACAGTTATAAGAGCGTGATTTCAATTCCTGGCCTGGGCAGTGCATTAAGTTATTGAGCAAAACACTTTACTTCATGTTATCCAGTCCATTCAGCTGTAAATGAATTCCAGCAATAACTGGAAAGTTAACCCTACAATGGATTGGCTTCCTGTTCAGGGAGATAGTGTTGTAATTTCAGTCATTTTTACACTAAGGAAACCAGGTTAAGCTCCAACCCTATGGAACCTAGGGCTCACCAATATTCAGTTCTAGTTTATCCATCATTAAAAGAAATATAAAAATTTAATTTAAATTTATTTATATATATTCTTTGAAGAATCACTTACAATCAAATGTCATATCTATTATGATGTGGCTGAGCATTATAGTGAGATGTTTGTGCATTATTAGTGAGTTGATCATCCATTTTTATGTGCAAGCAAATATGTACATTGTTGACTTTTTTCTATATCAACTAACTACATTTTAGTATTGGGTCATCCCATAAATAATGCGTTTTTTTTTTTCAATTGCATGAACTAAAAGTTGGAGGGAGACAGGATAAACTACCTGCATCAACTTGCTATAAAAGCAGGTAATAATTTTACCCTGTACTCATTCTTAGTGCAAGTTTTGAAGAGTGTAGTTTGATTTTAAGTTATTTTTTCAAAGCTATAATGGAAATGCCAAAGAGCATATTAGGCATATTTTGCTTTATGCGTTCAAAAAAGGCAAAAAGGCAATAGAAAGTGCGAGGAATATTAATGCAGTATATGGGGATCAGACAATAAGTGTAAGCCAGTGTCAATGGTGGTTCTAGAAATTCTGAGACAGAAACTACAGTCTAGAAGAAGAACCTAATCCTGGAAGATCTTTTGAGCTCGATGAGGGCATCCTATCCCATTGTATCTGTTGAGGAACTAGCAGAGAAGTTTAGATTTGGTTGGTCAGCAATTCATTGACACCTGTGTGCCATCAGAAAAATCAGCAAATTCCGAGTCTAATTGCACACACAGAGTGAATGTGTGCTCTTCTTTGCTGTCATGTCTCACAAATGAACCTTTTTTTTTTGGGACTGAATAGTTACTGGTGACAAGAAATAGGTTCTCTATAAAAATGTCAAGCTCCAAAGACAGTGGGTAGGGAAAAGAGAAACACTGGCACCCCAGGCTAAAGAAGGTCTTAATGCACATAAGGTGTTGTTATCTGTTTGGTGGCATATGAAAGGTTTAGTCCACTTTGAACTTTTAAACCCAAACCAAACGATAACGAAGGAGATCTACTGCAAGCAGCTTGAGTGGCTTAAGTCAGTGCTAGAAGCAAGATGACCATCTTTGGTTTCCAGATGAAAGGTGTTCTTCCATCAGGATAATGCTCGGCCACATACAGCAAGGATGACACTCCAAAGGCTAGAACAGTTTGAATGTGAAACGATGCCCCACCCACAATATTTGCCAGACATTGCCCCAAATGATTATCATTTATTCCTCAGTCTTCAAAATTATTTGGATGGAAAATATATGAATTCTGTAGACGAGGTCAGAACAATACTAGAGGAGTATTTTTCGTCATAGACAAGTAAATTTTGGAAGAGGGGCCTTGCAAATCTACCAGATAGATGGAAGAGCATTGTAGAAAATGAAGGAGAGTATATTTTAGATTAAAAAAGAACTTTGTTTATCTTAATTTTGAAAAATAAAAGTATAAACCTTCCCCGCTCCCATTATATATGAGATGACCCAATATAAATGAACAGTTTATCACTCTCTTCTTCACACCCCTCACATTTCTTCACCTTCTGTGTTTAAACTTTGTTAATGAGTCTACTCTGATTCACTTTTATCTCTTATATACACTGTGACAGCTTTTTGTTTTTATCTGTTGGCCATTATTGTTTTTACACATCATCATACTTTTCTTTTTTATTTTTATTAATTGAGATTTTATTCATTTATTTCATGACTCACCACCTGTTATTCTGTAATTTCTCAGGTGTTGAAGAGTTGGGTTATTTAACGGAATTTGATGCTTCTGGTAACTTTCTTTCTGACCATTCTTGCCTTGCTGTTATATCAGGGATGCATCGGCTAAAAAGGGTGAGTATTTGTCTTTATTTAATCATTTGTTTGTTTTTTTTTACCAAAATACCGGATTTCAGCTATTAGTTATGTTTATTAGTTGTTGGTATGAGCATGATGACTTACCTTCTTTATAACTGTAAAACTTCATGCCTATGTCAGACATTTACTCACTGTTATTACTAAGACTTCCACCTTGTTTTTTTTTTTCTTTTTCCTGTGGGGAAGGGGATTCTCTCTTTTTGCTTCTTTTTTTTTTAAATTCATGGAAGATGACTTTATTTTGCTGTTTGTTGTGAAGTAATATTGTTCAACTTTTAATTGAGCATGCATGTACAGTGGTAGTCTGTTGACTAGTTAGGTGTAACCCCTAATCTCAGCACTTCAAACACCCAAACATGAAACATCTGGTATTTTCAGTTTGGGTCGAACTTTTGTGTTTGATCAGCAGCCTTTTTCTGACCATCCACTCTTTATTTTGAATGTGTAATAATAAAATATTTAATGAAGATCTGTTTTGGTTGAGTTGAATGAAGTGTGATTGACTGTAATGAAGATATACTTTGGTTGAGATGGAAGAACAACAAGTCTGTTGAACAGGAAATATTTATTCAACAAAACAATGTGTCATTACAATGAATGACAGAAAAGAAATATTTATACCAAGTTAAACAGCTCTGCAGTTTGTATGAAATATTGCATGCCATGAAGTACTAGCTGTGATTCTAGCAGCTAGCTGGTTTAAGTTGTGCATGACCACTGTTGTCATTATTAGTGTTAAGTGGCAGAGATGTGACAGCCATCTGTCTTGGTTAAGTTGCAACCACTGGTGGGTTAGTGGAAAAATACACAATATATATATGTCTTGCAAAGAAAAGGTGCCAAAGGATGTAATTGTTAATGATAATCTCATATGTTGTTTACAACGCTGGAATTTAATGAGTTAAATGTTTGCTGGGTCTATTGATTTGAGTGGTCAGTTCTTTGCACACATCATCAATCCTTGACAGCATCCTGTTTTGGATATTGTTAATTTTACATCGAGATACAGTTATTTGGGCTCAATTCCTAAGCAATCAATTGGTGTTTGGGACTCTGCCAAATATTCTTGCTGCAAGTGTATTGTTCAAATCTTTGATTTTTAAACATGCATCTCCCATTTTATTTGATATCAAAGAATATGTCCAAAGAGATTTGGTTACTGCATTGAAGATCTTCATTATTTGTATGAAAGAGCTCTCAATGTTTTGATTTAAGTTTTTTTTTTATCTTTTACAATCATCATCATCATCATCATCATCATTTAATGTCCGCTTTACATGTTAGCATGGGTTGGACGATTTGACTGAGGACTGACAAGCCAGAAGGCTACACCAGGCTCCAATCTGATCTGGCAGAGTTTCTACAGCTGGATACCCTTCCTAACGCCAACCACTCCGAGAGTGTAGTGGGTGCTTTTACGTGCCACCGGCACAAGGGCCAGTCACAAAGTACTGGCAACGGCCACGCTCAAAAGGTGTTTTTTATGTGCGACCTGCACGGGAGCCAGTCCAGCGGCACTGGCAACGACCTCGCTCAAATGATTTTCTAACGTGCCACCAGCACAATGATTGGTATTATTGTTTAGTCCCAGGTCAGCTCTGATCAAAGAGACTTGTAATCAATGACATTCCAGTTGTAACCATTCTGCTTTTTAGGGGTGTCCAACACTAAATTATTCTTATTTAAAACAGTAGGCTAATATTTCTCATAGTTTGAGTGATCACGGTAATATTGATATTTTCAAGGCCTGTTATGATATTTTGTTGTTTTGCCGTTAGTCATCATAGCTGAAAATAGGGACCACTTTCATGGTTGAATACAGGCTTGGTATTAATTTCCAATTTTGGTACAAGACCACAATTTTTTATAGAAGGTAAGTGGTCAATTAAAATGAACTCTAAATGGATGAACTGCAAAATCAAATCCAGGCAGTATTTGAACTCATAACATAAAGTGATGTAATTAATACTACAAAGTATTTAATCTAGTGCTCTATCAATTCTTTTATTCCGTCACTCTTAACAAGTTTAATATTTAGAAGGGTTCATTAACACATAGAGAGATTTTCATTCAGAGTTCAAAAGTTTAGTAAAAAGGAAAACATGCCTCACATGTTTATTGGGGGAAATACATGTCAAAATGTTGATTTCTTTTGACAAGCTATTTGTGTGTTAATATATCTAGAGCAGGAAGCATTAAAAAAATGCTACCAAGAAAAGATTATGCACTAAGGACAAAGCAATATCAGTCATTGCCTAATGGTATTTTGATTCATTTGGTAATTATTGGAGACAATTCTGGATATGTTAAGGTATTATGAGACCTCCTCAGTAAAGCATAGCTGATGGTGGCTTAAAAGCACTTAAAAGCTGTTTAAAACTGACAATAACAGGAAGAAAGAGGTGGGTTAATGTTTCTCTTAAAGGTGTTTGCTCCAAAATATGTAAGTGTAAGAATATGTTGAGTTAACTTTGCTGAATCACCAGCATGGATTGTTGTAAATTGTCATGTTTGTAAACATGTTTACAGTGTCAAGTTCTTGAAGCTCTTTCCTCCCCTTTGGAGAAAAGCTATGGACTCTGACCAGACAGTATGGCTTCTACTGTTTAAAATACTCCAGTTTGCTCTACTTTATTAATTTGAAGAGATAACAGCTAATCGTGTCAAACTGTTTATTTATTTTTTTCTTTCTTGACTTAGCAACATTTACATAAATCATCATCATCATCATCATCATTAAGGCAGCAAGCTGACAGAATTATTAGCATGCCAGATGAAATGTTTTGTGGTATTTCATTTGTCTTCACGTTTTGAGTTCTAATCCTTTAGGGTTGATAAAATAAGTACCAGTTGAGCACTGGTGGTCGATGTAATTAACTTACACCTTCCCCCAAAACTGCTGGCCTTGTGCCAAAATTTGAAATCATCATTATTATTATTATTATTGTTGTTGTTCTTCCTTTCAGGGTCAATAAATTGACTATACCTCTCTCCCAAATTTCAGGCCTTGTGCCTATAATAGAAAGGATTATTATTGTCATTGTTGTTATTACAATGACAATAATAATGATTTTTTTTTTCACTTTGACAGAAGGCTACAAATTTGTTGGGAAGGTGAGTGTTGATTGAATTGAACCCTACCAGTATAACACTGATACTTAAATCCATAGGATGAGAAGCACTGTCAGCTCTGATAGGATTTTAACTCAGAGCATGGGGTCGGGCAGGCAGGGAGGAAGATAAATTTTGAGGATGAGTCTAGTCAACTATATCAACACCAGAAATTGTCTGGTATTTATTTTATCAACCCTGAAAAGATGAACTACAGAAAACCCTGGCAGGCTTTGAACTTCTGAAATAAAGGGACATAACTAAATACTGCAAGGAATTTTGTCCTCCTCTGTACTAATTCTGGTATTTACTGCTAAAAATAATAATTCTTTCTGTTATAGGCACAAGGCCTGAAAATTGTGGGAGTGGTATTTATTTCATTGATCCCGAAAGGATGAAAGGCAAAGTCAACCTTGGCAGAATTTGAACTCAGAATGTAAAGGGGGACAAAATTCTGTGAAGCATTTTACCCAGCATGCTAATGATTCTGCTAGCTCACCACCTTAATAATAATAATAATTTCTAACTTCAGCTTTGAGCCATCAGTTTTTGGGAAGGAGATAGTGAATAGAATTGACCCCACCACCTAGGGGTGAAAGACAAAGTTGAGACTGGCATGATTTGAACTTAGAACATAGTGGAATACAAGTAATTTACTCTGATATTATTATGATTCTTTTGTATTAAGAAACTGTGCATTATCTCTACGCCAGCCCACTTGGTG
>NC_068984.1:38095766-38110597 GCF_001194135.2 Octopus bimaculoides
CTACAGTATGTCATTCCTTGCTGTCAGTATCAAAACTAAACCTTTTGACCAATTTTCCTTTCCTTGATCTGTGAACTTCTGTGCTTCCCTTCCTACTTGTATATTTTACTATAAGCACCAACCAAGCTGAACATCCATTGAAATCTTCAATGTCACCATTTGGCAAGGATTTTTTTTCTTTTTAACATTTTTATAAGTTAAACAAGGAGGGGCAGTGCTTATTGGTTGTCAAGGCCTTTGTGGTGATCTTCCCTTAAATGGGAGAAATGATTTAGTTAATGGATGCCTTGTCTAAGTAACTTCAGGAAATAATGTGACCTGGGAAGTTAACTAGGGATCTAGATTGAATGCTTGCTATAGAATGAACTGCTTTAAAGAACTAGGTGATTGTGGTAGGTAAGGCAAATCAAGTGCTATGTTAGAGTTACGGAAAATTTTCTCCTACTTGAAAATGAAAGCAATTTTACATTGCTTTTATGTTTTAAGATCAAGTCAATTCATAGTTTTCCTATGTACATAAAACAAAAGTTTAAAATATATATATTGATAAAATAATTCATAAAACTAGTTCAAGATTTTGCTCTAGTTTTTGTTTGTTTGTCTGATTATGATGTTTATTTTGTTTTTGTTTTCAGTTGTCATTGTTTGATAACCCTATGACATATAGGTCAGATCACAGATCAAAGTCAGTTGGCCACATATCACCTTTAGTCAATGGAGATGGGGTAAGAACTGACATCTTTATTAAAGTTTTAACTCTCTCTCTCTCTCTCTCTCTCTCTCTCCCTCTCTCCCTCTCTATCTCTCTCTCTCTCTCTCTCTCTCTCTCTCTCTCACATCATCATCATCATCTGTTCTTCCATGTTGGCATGGGTTGGATGGTATGACAGAATCCAATGAGCTACAAGGCTGCATCAGGCACCAATGTTGACTTTGGCACAGTTTCTACAGCTGGATGCACTTCTTAATGCCAACCACTTTACAGTGTGTACTGGGTGCTTATTCATGACACCAGCATTAGTGAGGTCACCAAGTAACTTGAAAATTAAAGAAAAGAAAGGAAAAAGCCCTCTTGGCTGAGAGGGAATATATTTGAGAGATGAGGAAGTTGCTTATGCCAAGTGTGGAACGCTAGAGTATCATAGATGGACTAGCACAGGTGTCTTGTTATAGAGGAGTTACGTTGTTACTCCACATTATTTGAGGGCGAATGAGAGTAGTTAGAAGGAAGATAAAGATGTACCAGAGCATACTCACAAAGTAAAAGAAGGGAAAATATAGATTGTGGATCAAGGTGGCAGGAAAGGGTGGGCAATTTTATAAGACTGTGAGAGGAGATTGATATATATTAATTTTTACAATGAAAAGGATGACTAGACTAGGAGTTTTAGCTTACTTGGCATCAAACAAGCTGAAACTTCTGTTGAATGTTAAATTGTTTTATGACAAAAAAGAAAAAAACAACTACATACATACATACATATATATATATAATAATATTATTAGAGATAAAAATCCAAATTTACAGGTAAAAACTCAATTAAATTCAATTTATTAAAAATTAAAATTAAATTAAGTTTCACAGTATAAAATATAAATATATAGTTTTAGGGAAAAGAACCAAGGTCCATGAACTCATCAATGAAAATCCACTGTCACATATAGAAAGTTTACTTATTAATTTTTCTATATGTGACAGTGGATTTTCATTGATGAGTTCATGAACCTTGGTTCTTTTCCCTAAAACTATATATATATATATATATATATATATATATATATATAATGAATAAAACATTTTGGGTAGTGTACAGAGAGTATACTAGTAGTATATTGAGTATGTAAAATGTATTACAGTTTACATGGGAGATCTTGACAAATAACTTCTAATTTAAAACCTCATTGCAAGTTCTTTTTGACAAATGAATATTTTGTATGTATAGTGGTTCACCTTATTTTCTTCCACACCCTTCATTA
Organism: Octopus bimaculoides; assembly: GCF_001194135.2. Lineage (NCBI taxonomy): Eukaryota > Metazoa > Mollusca > Cephalopoda > Octopoda > Octopodidae > Octopus > Octopus bimaculoides. The sequence goes on from NC_068984.1 coordinate 38,097,744, forward strand.
TCCACTTTGCCTAACTAAAGATCATATAGAACTAATACTGTAATCAATATACCTCTGACACTATAACTAGGTTGTAAAAAAATGTAAATACTTTATTGTTTAAGGGATGAGGTGATTAAATTTTTTTATATTTTACCAAATGAATCATTTCTGTTGTTTATTTGAAAATCTTGAATATATTTGATATATTGAATATCAATTTTTTTCCTTTCAATGAAATTTTAGATCTACTTCCTCTATTGAGTTAATTAAATTCAATTCTCAATTGCTTTACAGATTGTTTTAGATGGTAAAAATCTGAATGTAACAGAACTGAAGGTAATTACAAATAAATTTTTATGACATATACAAGTGGTTTTGTGTGCAAGTGTTATGTTATACATATATAGACACACATAGCAACAATAACAACAATAATAATGAGTATCAACTGCACATATATTCACGAACTTGTTGAATCACTTTCTAACTTTTCAGTCTTTATAAACTTATTCAACCCATATACAAGCTTGAAAAAAATTGATGACAGTCATTGTACTGGTAGTGATAGTAATTGTAAAAATTGCTTATTTTTAATGATTATAAACTTTAAATGAGTAAGTACCATGCCATTTCAATTCTGATATCAAATTATTTTACTTATGCTGCTAATTCCCTCTGGAATGGTATAAGCAAATCAACAAGCAACTTTCTCTCAACTAAAAATGAGAGCTCTTATATTTCAAAAGAAGGTAATATTTCATTTAATAACTACTTTTGGGTGAGTTATTTTTTCAAAAATATTAAAATTCCCAGAAACATCCAATCTATAGTATGTTTTATAAGGAGTGATAAGTTTACATAACTATAGGTTAACAAGTGTAGAATAGAGGATTGGTCTGTGCAATATTCTATTTAGTAAATTATGGATTCTTGTGTTATTGTAGCTGCTTCACTCAATGCTCCAACAGAAAAGGGATGAACTAAGACAGACTATTTTATTCTGAATAGTAACCTAAGAGATATAGTTGAAGAGTGTTGTTTCTTAAGGAGTTATTAAATATTTTGCTAATCAGGGGATAGTGGAGATGAAGTCAACATGTTTGTTGAGGATAATGTTAGTGAGAATGCTGTGTGTTTCATGATAAATTTGAAACTCTTTGTGATTTTGTTATTGATATCTATTTATGTATATTACTCTAATTTATTGTATTCTGAAAACAAAAAATAATAATTGTAATAATTATAATTATTTTAGACAGTAAAAAGGAACAAAATTACCAAAACAGCTTCATTTTACTTCCGACCTCACCTGGAAACTCCCTTGACTGAAATTGAACCTAATAAGATGGAGCTAGAAGAGAAAAATGATGAAAACCTTGTTGAACGTATAAAGTGCCGAAAAATCCCTGTAAAGAGACCTAAACGAAAACGTAATTGTCCTCATGGTGATAATTTATCAACATACAGCATGGGATCAAGAGGTATAATTTATTGTATGTCTGTGTCTCTTTCTCTCTCTCTCTCAGCTAAGTCCAAACCCTACAAGGTCTATCTTGTTTCACCAACTACTAGATATGGTAATCATTGTTAAGCCCTTTGATATGAGGCAGTGTGTCAACAAGAATGAGAAATGATCTCTTGCCAAAACATGAAACAGCCATTTCAGAGAAGCAAATGTTGAAACTCATCTTTCGCAAAATGAAGCTGATTACGATCTGTGGGTAACCACAAGGAGTCTGCCTTCTTGGCTTGATATATATATATATATATGTGTGTGTGTGTGTGTGTGTGTGTGTATGTATATGTGTATATATGTATGCATATATATATATATATATATATATATATATATATATATATATATATATCCAGCACAAAACCTCCGAAAATGAGATACCAATATCTCAGCATTGTCCAAGCTTCATTAGGTTTCCTATGAGGAAAACTAAACAATACCCAAGTAAGCTATCCCAACAAACTATGAATCCACAAACACTTTCCACTTTACTAAAATGGGCAAGTTAGAATGATGAGACTAAAGTATAAGAAATCCACAATTGAGCATAAGATATATGTATTCCTATCATCTGCTGCTGAAATGGATATCACTGTGGTTTCGACACCTAGACTGTACTATTCCATCTGGTGTTGTCCACAACATTAAAATTATAAACACTGTTTGGGAATTAGGAATCCAGCAGTTTATTACTACAAGTAGCAATATAACAGTAAAGAAATAGTTATAACTTATAACTATAATATAGTACTTACAACAAAGAACTAATTCCAAAAAGGACATTCAGATAATAGAACATAGCCAACTAGATACTTTACTTCTCCATTAACATCACATCATAAACATGTTATTACACCAAAAACAAGCCTAATAATGAGTGATGGAACAGTACACCTTGTAAGCAATGTCCTTGGACTGTGTACAAGGAAAAGGACAAGCTTAGATCAATATCTGTGAAATAAATTCAATACTACAAAATATATATACCTAATACTTTTACATAATATGTTTTACAAATAAAAACAAAATTCCCGGACACTTTATCCACTGATACTATAAGATACTTATGCATCTCTCTAATGTATTCTTTAACCTCAGGTTTACTTAAAACTGATTAGTTTTCTATTGAGCTGTACATCCTTCTAATATATCTCAGTGTCATATTTATTCTATTCCATCAGTTTTGAAATTCCTCTAGTCAGACCCTATACTTAAGACTTAACTATAAAATTGATATTTAATTTTAAAATAACCTCCTCTAACCTATGCTCACTAAACCTACAAAGTTTTTTTTCATAATTCATTCTTTGTATCATAATTCTTTTCAGTTCCTCATTTTGAATAATATCCAATTTCCAGTATACACATGCCTAACTTCACTAAAACAAAATTCAGACTTATTGCAGTCACACATTCCTAAGTAAATGCTCCTGAAACTTTCTTGGTTAACGTCCTTAAAAAACTTACTGTAGTTAAATAATACATTACCTATATTCAGATCTAGTCTGTAGCTAATACTTATATGTTTAATATCAACCAGCAAAGTTCCTGTGTCCTCATATTTAATTATTGTATTTAAACAGCAGATAGAATCAAAGGAGCTACTATATATATATATATATATATATAGTTAATTAGAGGTTGAAATAGCCTCATTAAGGGATAATGATATCCAATGATTTACTGGTTCATTGCCTAGTATATTTTGTGAATAGTAATATTTATAAAATAGTAGGTCTAAATATAAATCTAGGTTTATAAATATTCAAAAGAAAATTTAGAAAATGGAGTTGTAACATTAATATAATTTATTAACTGCAAAAATCCAACATATTCTCTTAAAGATGTTTCAGTTTAGCCTAAAGATTAAATTACAATAATTAAATCATTGTATTAGGCAAAATCTCATTGGAGGAGTAGAAAAAATACACCGTTAGGTTATTAGGTGTTGTGTTTTCAAATCATCTCAGCAGAAGATATATATATCTTCATCATCATTTGATATCCATTCTGCTGTCTGTTTTGACATGGTTTCTATAGCTTAGTGCCTTTCCTAACACCAATCACTTTACAAATTGTACTGGATGCTTTTTACGTGGCACCACTTGCAGTGAGGTCACCAAGTAGCTTGCTGTACAAGACTCCTCAATTGGGGTGGGGGAGTAGTATTGGGAGACAGAAAAGGTTCTCACATTTGAAGAGAGACATGGCTACCTCAGATGAAGAGAGAGAGAGAGGAGAGAGACAGACAGTGAAGATGTTCTGGGGAGGGGTCAGGGGCCATACACCCAAGTTACAGGGTGGTGTATATAGTGAAATGGACCAGGGATTGGAGAGGGTGGCTAGATAGGGGAGCTCACAAGATTTTGAAAGGAGCATAGGAGCTAGAGATGGGAAGGGATTCCCCTGTGCTTCTAGCTTCCACTCTTCTTTTGAAATCTTTGAACTTCTCCACATGCCTACACTCTTCAACCAATCCCTGGTCCACTTCACTAAGTATATTTATATATATATATATATATATGAGGGGGTGCTGAAAAGCTTTGGGTAGAAGAAAATGCAGGAGGATCAGTTAATTATGATTTTATTCAATATATTCCCCTCTCAGATTCACACACTTATTGCAGCAGTCCTTCAGTTTTTCCAAGCCCAGTAAAAGAACTCAGAAGGTTGGGTCTCCAACCAGGCCTTTCACAATACCCTTAAAGCCAGGAACTTCTCAGCACCTCCTCGTACACACACACACACACACACACATCCATACAAATTTTTATAAACACACAGACACAAGTGATGATGGCTACTGCTACTTCTAATTTTAATGTCCATCTTCATTTGATATAACATTTCATTGTATTTGAGTGTCTTTTTATGCTTTGATTTCAAATCCCCTACAAGTCTACTTTGCTTTTCATTGTTCTGAGACCAATAAATGAAGAATGATAATCAATGCAGTCAACTATATCTTAGAATGTACATGTTCATATTTTTCTTGGATTTGCTGATCTGGAGAAAGCTTTCAATAGGACTACATATGAAGTAGTGACAAGTAGTCATTGAGAGAGTTAAGGGTGGAAGGATACTTGGTTAGAGTAGTGATGATGATGTGTGAAAGAGAACACTGTTGTAAGGATGAAAGACAGCAACAGTGATTAGTTTAAAGTGAAGATTGATATTAAAGGCATCTTTATTTATTTTAGTAGCATCTTTACAGAGTTTTAGTAGTACCCAAAAACACCACGTGTCTCAAGAACCCATAGTCCAATTTATATGAAACTTGTTGTATTCATGTTTCAGGGATACCTTACCTTCAGAGTATTTTCCTTTTATGCGCCGGTTTAGCTGTATTAAATTACAGACAAGCATGCACACAAGCAAGCAAGCAATCACAGAGTTTTAGTAGTATATATATATATATAGATAAATGCATGCATGCATGTATATACCTGTATCAAAGCAAGTTTTAATACCTGTGTTTAAAAGTGCTGCATTTAGTAAAATACTTAGGGATCTCTTACAGTTTTGAAATACTTATAGAAAATGTCTAAATGTACAGGTGTGTCAAGTAGTCTGTATAAAATCAGGTGCTTAAGTTGTCTGCAGCCTATCACTTTATATTTGTTGCTGTATTATCAGTATAGTTTTTTTTTGTTTTTTTTTATCTTTTAACTATATCAAATTTAATTTTCCAGTCAACTCTCCACATGGTTCCATCTCCTCTGTCAGTATTCCTGATATAAAACAGCTGCGTGAATTTCATGGGGATGAGTGGCTGCTATACTATGAAAACATACGGCAAGATAGAGAATGTATTACAACACACTCAGCACCTACATCTCGCAAAGTCTCTCCCCAACAGCAAGAACTGCCAAAACCATTGCCAAAACTTGAATACAGTTCTGATACTTCTATTGACGAAGGACCTTATCTTGGTCATATGTCTTCCAAGGAAAAATTGTTTGTGGACTCTGATACAGAACAGTCAGATGAAGTTTCTATCATCACTCCTCCAAGTGAAGAGAATGACAATGTTAAAGAGTATCCTGATAGTGATGAGTTCAAAGATGATGTTGTAGATTTCAAAAATGAAAGCAATTTTGGTAAGTTTTAAGCACTTTATTCTTTTGTTTTTGTTTTGTCATTTGTTTCCAATGCTTTTAAGAATTTTTAATCTGATTAAACAAAGACAAGAAATTTAAATGTATTGGGAGCCCTCCCTTCCTGAACCATGTCATTGTCTATCATTCATCATCAAACTCAGCCCAGAAGTCCTTGTCTTCAGTTCTGTCTGTGGCATTCTTGTCTTCAGAGTTCAATCCATTAATCTCATAGCCATCTTCACCCACTGCATGCTCATGGCACACAGCATACTGACTCCTCCCATCAAATGAATTTCTTTCTTTGCAACTGTGACATCACCCTGGTGGCCATTAACATCCATCCCCACTACTACATCAATGTCATCCATAACCTTGTCAACCACAGTCACTTGTAACTCATTTGGCATTTCCTGTACTGCCATTGTAACGCCTTTACACCTAGCCTTCACTGCACCCCCATCTTATGCTGGTTATTCCACTCCAGTTTTTAGCCATTTTCTGAGTCATAAGGATTGTGGTGCAGCCCTTGTTTGTGAATGCCTTTTTTTCCCTTCATCAGAACCTTTATTACAGGTAGTGAATGCAGGAGCACTGACTTAGTTGATGGGGCAGCTCCAGCATAGTATCCCCCTGCTAATTTTCCATTTCCTTGATTGCAGTGCATTGCTACATGATCAGCTTGGTCACACTGGTAGCAAATCACTTTGGGCTTTGGCTTTTTACAGTTCCTAACTATGTGTAGACCTTGAAACCTTAAACACTGGTTGTCAGGTAGGTGCCGGCTGGATGAGACGTGTGCTGTCTTTGCTGTTTGATTCTTGCCACTTTATTCAACTAAGCCCTGCAACATCATGGATGTTGTTACAAAAAATGAGATCACAGTTGGAAGTCTTTTGATTGTAATTCTGCTAGATTGTGGCTGACTAGGGCTAAAGAACAGCTGCAGCAGAGGATGAAAACAAAGAGAATTATAAAAACATTAGTGTTAATATTTAATATTCAGGCTGTTGCTTAATGAATTCCTAATTCTATATTTTCTATATAAGCCAATGAAGGAGTATTTATGTCATTGTTCAGCTTCTAGAAAGGCAACCAAATATCACTCAGATGACATATTCGCTGTACATAAATAAAAAAAATACATTTATGTGTATGTATATATGAATGTGTGCAAATGAAAATATGTATGAATGTTAATTGATGATGATGATATAATAAAAATATAAAACTTCTAGCATTTACAATTATCAATTTGCAGGTATGGAGGCAGAACCATGGATTGTCAAATTGAGTTCTAATGAAGATAGTGAAATCTTTGTGTCAGCAAATGAACGTTTTCTTATTGAGAAAGATATGTATGGCCAACTGCTTGATCGTCTGGACATGAAGTGTTTGCGATTTATGTCTGTTTTGATGAGAGGTAGTGAATATGTAGTTGAACTGAAATTTGACTATGTTAAATCAAACCGCAGGGTACGAACTTATATCATGAGCAGCAAAGAAGAATCAGAGGTAACAAACTCTTACTTTAATTAATAATTTTTTCATTCTGTGAAAGTCATTGAGATTGGGGAAAATTTAGCATGAATTCCATTAATTTGGAAGTCTCTGATTTAGATTGATTGTGATTTTATATGCCTTTGTTGTATTTTTTTGCATTTAAAGAAATTGCTTGTGTATTGCTACCTTTCACTGTATCATTGGCTTGGCTAGCAGTGTAATTAAAACTCCTGGTTAGCTTAATTCTACTGTTAGTTTCTATAACAATAAAGTATGATTAGCTACCTCAATGGTGGAATCATGTCAGCTGCTACTATACTGTAGGCTACTACAGCAGTACAGTAATGCTGGCTGTCACAAAATAATGTTCATGAGATTCATGCATACTTGCAATCAGTTTCAGTAATTTATTCCTGATGGCATCCTTAAAATTTTCAGTGAACTTATAAATAATGAAAAGTATAAATATAGCACAAGAAACATAGTGTTCCATTTCATAAGGGAAATTATTAATTCCTCTTTGTCTATTGAAGCATGTAATATTTGTTGCGTACTCATTAATTTACAAATAGATTTTGGTATCTGACTTCGTAAAACAATCACTCTGTAAATCAATGAATTTTCTTTTTTTTTTTTTTATTTATAAAGTATTCCTTCTGCTGCTGTGTCCTTATTTCAGTTACATGAACTATAGTCTTTGATGCCCTGTTTTTGTCAAGAACTATCCACAATATGTACTTTATTCTCTGCTTTGTAATTTGTGATTTTTTTTTTACACAAAATTATGTTTACCCCTAATTTTTATCCTGATGTTTTGTATTAAATTTCTTCTGTCATCTATAGGTGCTATGTGATAAGAAGCTTGCTTCCCAACCCCATCAGTCTTGGTTCAGTGTCTTCTACTATAGTCTTGTGCTAACCAAAACCTTGTGAATGTATGTGGTAGAGAGAAACTGAAAAAAGCCCATTAAGTATATAAGAAGACCTGTACTCCAAAGCAGAAGTGTTAAGACTGGTCCCTCCGGTAGTGAAAAAACGCTTGTGGAAGTGCCATGTAAAAGCACCTGTGCAGTGCCATGTAAAAGTGCCCATGCAGTGCCACATGAAAGCGCCCATGTGGCACCTTGTAAAGGTACCTGTGTGTTCCCATGTAAAAGCACCTGTGCAGTACCACGTAAAAGCACCCATGTAGTGCTACATAAAAGCACCCATGTGGTACCACATGAAAACACCCAGCACACTCTGTAGAGTGGTTGGTGTTAGGAAGGGCATCCAGCTGTAGAAAGCATGCCAAATCAGACTGGAGCCTGGTGCAGCCCTTGACTTGCCAGCTCTGGTCAAACCATCCAGTCCATGCCAGTATTGACAAATGGATATTAAATGATGATGATGATATATATATATATGTGTCTTTGTGTTTGTCCTGCCCCTACTGCTTGACAACCGTTGTTAGTGTGTTTACATCCCCATAACTTAACGGCTCATCAAAAGAGACCGATAGAATAATAAATGTCCTGCGATTGATTTGTTCGACCAAAACTCTTTAAGGCAGTGCCCCAGCATGGCTGCAGCCAAATGACTGAAACAAATAAAAGATATGATACACAAGTAAAAATGGTGTGTGTGTGTGTGTGTGCGTGTGCGTGTGTGTGTGTGTGTGTGTGTGTGTTCAGAAAACCCAAATGATATTTAAAATTTCACCATATTTTAAATTTTAGGAGCTTGGTCGTCTTTTGCAACCTTATTTGGAGGCTCAAGTTGCAAAAGCCAATGTCAGAGAATTTTTACATTTTTTGGTAAGTGTAGAAAATATGAACTGTTATCATTAATACTGTTTGTTGCTGCTGTTTTTTGTCCTTGTTATTGTTTATCACTAGGTTAACCTTGAACATGTTGACTTATTATCAAAAGTGTTTTGTCTTTTTGTATACTAACTCTTATGTTAGTATATTTCTGCTAAAATATGCTGTCTTTGTTCCTGTTAATTTTGGATATTATGAAGAATTTAGTGAAATAACATTATTATTATTATTATTATTATTATTAAGCTAGTGTTTGGGACATAAATTAATATGAAGTTTCAATGAAAGGTTTTAATTCAGATCTTTTAAATCAAGAAATTTGCATCATAGAACCAGTGGCAGTTTTAGGCAGGTTGATTAGAAAAAAAATGTAGTACATTGGACAATATACTTTTTCTAAGATGATAAGGTGTGATTTGAAGGAGATTTGACTGCTGTTTCAAGTGATCAAGTAGTCGTTCCTTTGTTGACTCATCTTTTGCAGTTGTTGTTGTCATCTGAACAATAATGCAACAGAAAGAGTAGCAGAAATAATAGTTTTGTGCAGGATTTAATTTTGTTCCACTTTTTGGGATCAAATTCCCTCATGTTCAACTTTGTGTTTCACTTTTTTAATCTTGTTGATTTGCTCAATTATTCTCTTGCCTCCAGCTTAATTAAAAAGGTAGCTGTATCTTTCTCTGACAATATAATGTAAAATTATGATGAGTGTCATGGAGTAATGCTACTATTTCAGTTGCAAACTTTAACTACCTCATGATGCCTACTTACAGTTGGAAAAAGAGGACCCGAGAGACATATACTGTTAATAGAGCAGTTAACCCCTAATTTGCTCATTTGACATTCTTTCAACTTGGTTAGCTGTGATTTATAACTGGACTAAGGATTTTCTTGATACTACCCAAATATATCTTTCACCAGAAACAATTATAAGAAAATATGTTCCTTGTGCCAGTGGCATGTAAAAGCACCCACTACACTCTCGGAGTGGTTGGCGTTAGGAAGAGCATCCAGCTGTAGAAATTCTGCCAGATCAGATTGGAGCCCGGTGCAGCCATCTGGCTTGCCAGTCCTCAGTCAAACCGTCCAACCCATGCCAGCATGAAAAGCGGATGTTAAACGATGATGATGATGATGATGAAACAGATATAAGTTAACTAAATAATAAAGGGTAAAGACCCCCTTTGGTTATGAATATCTATGGGATTGCACCTAGAAAGTTCCCCTCCAAGGCACAAGTCTTGACAAGGTTATTTATGGAAGATTAGCAGTCACCCATGTATACCGGCCTTCCTTCTCCATGCCACCAGTGTTAACCAGGGATAAAGCAGAGGCCAGTGATGTCGCAACTCATTTCCACAGCTGAGTGAACTGGAGCAGCATGAAATAAAGTGTCTTGCTCAAGAACACAACACACAACCTAGTCTAGGAACTGAATTCACTGCCTCATAATTGTGAACCTGACACTCTAACTACTGAACCATGTGCCTTCACTAACTGAATAATAAACAATGATAAAAACTGTTTTGAGATATCACAAGTTATGGCAATATTGCAATACTTTTATTGCTTACTAATATATAAATATTATAATTGACTTGTAATTTTTTCCTTTTTTTCTGTGTAATTGCAATTAATTTCTTATCTATTTTCTAGTGTCTGAAATGCTCACATGAATTTTCAAAAGAAATTGGTTCAACAAAACGAGAAGGTTAGTTGGCTTCCTTCAATGATCTTCAATTTCAGTTTCAAATGTTTTAAAATTAATTGTTGGTGTGAACAGATTCCCTTAACTTATACCACTAGTGTCCTGTAGAAAAAGCATAACAGTCAACAATTGGCATTTCCTTCTTACATGATGATATAAGTTACTTGTGTTTAGGAAAAGAAACCAGTAATTCAATTGCTAAAACCGACAATTGCATTCTTGTTAAATCTTGTTTGCTTTTTTGAGTAGGTATGAATGGCCTATATTGTCCATTGGGAGCTGGTAATATTCATGCATCTTTCAATGCTTTTAGCAAGCATAAAAATTGTGAAATTGCTTCAGTTTAGAATAGAAATTGCTCCATAGCTTTTCTTGGTTTGTTAAGAACTTACTCCTACTTCAAGAGCTTTCACAGAGGTTAAATATTATTCTTGCACACATGCATACACACATACATTGAGTGCTGTCTAAAGGCATGGGTACATTGGGCATTGCCCATGGGCCTCATGAGTCTAGGGACTCAAATCTGATCTAGGTACGCTGTAGCTTGCTTTCAATAAATAAATATTACTGGGTTCCATGATTTTGATTTACTTGGGGGCCATCTTAGCAACATTATAATGTTGCTAAGACGGCCCTGTACACACACACACAATATATACTTACATGCAGACATAATTACAGAAAATAGAACTTTGCAGATAATAAATCACGTGTTTGAGATTGTGTGAATTGAACAGAATACCAGAAAGAATTTGTAACCTTTGTTAGTGTCTGCTTATCGTATGTTTGGTTACTTAGGATAAAACGTACACCTGTAATGGTATGTAGAGAGTTGTAACCAGATTGATATAATTAATAGTACATTTTCTGTTTGTGTATTGTTTATTGTGTCTTGAGTGTGCAAGCATGATTATGTAATGTTGTCACAATATGAGTAACTAAAGTTCATTATTTATGGGATAGGTAATGTTTCTTTAATGTATATGTGGCCCAAACAACCTACACACATATTTACATACATACTATGATAATGTATGTAGATATGCATGTGTGTATGTAAGAGAGAGAGAAATTGAGTATATTACCATAGAAAAAGTTGGTAGTTCTTTATTTCTTGTAAAGGTAATGGTTCTTTAAAATATATGTGGATCAAACCTTCAACTCTTGTTTGATTGATTATATGTGTGTCTGGGAAAGGTAGTACTTCATTGTATGATAAATCTGGATCAAAACTTTCTGTTTGGTCTTGCATGTATAATAGATCTTGTGCTTTCCATAAAACCTTGTTATTTAGATTTTTTGTAATGATAAATGATGAAACCCCAGCAGTACTAAACAGAGTTGTGGAGTAACTTTATTCAATATTTTAGTCTTAGTTACAAAATGAGAATACTAAATCCTCTTCATTTAAAAAAAGTTATTGAATGAATTTATTTTTGTTCATTATTTAGAATTATTTAGACAAGCTGTGAGAATTCTTAGAGTATTACAAAATTGATTTGCAGTATTTGTTCTGATACTTTATGTTCAGATCCCACTAAGATTTGCTTTGATGTTCATCCTTTTGGAGTTGATAAAATAAATTATCATTCAAGTACTGGGTTCATGGTATCAATTATCTATCTCACACCACAAATTGTTGTCCTTATAACCTTTATTAGAAACAATTATTTCACATTAAGAAAGCTTTTATTGTTTTTCTTTGACACTTGTTAAATTGCTGTTATGCGAACGTCCTAACAATTTTGTTTTACACTCTATAAAAGTATAAATAACTGGAATGTTATCTCTTTCTAGCTGATTCAGTAGACGAATGTCAGAAATGTGGAAGTAAAAATGTGGTTCAACAGGAATCTCCGCCGTCAGTAATGCCCAGCAATAACACACCACAAGAATCCTTTTCCTCAACTGTGAAACAGTCATTTTTAGGTTTATTTTCCAAGTGAGTTGGTTGCACTGCAACCTTCTTTTTCATTTATGCACTTGGTATGGAGCATCTGTCTCACTGCATACTTTGCTTCACTCTCAATCCCACCATTGGTTGCTGCAGCTTGCCATTTCCCTCTTCTCTTGCTTTCACCTTATTTCTTTTTTTCACCATTTCTTCTTCTTCACTGCACATTTCTCACATGTTCCTTTTTTAGTCTTGTTTTTGATAATTGTATCAAATATGTATGTGTGTGTGTGTGTGTGTGTGAGAGAGAGAGAGAGAGAGAGAGAGAGAGAGAGAGAGAGAGAGAGAG
>NC_068984.1:38110904-38144560 GCF_001194135.2 Octopus bimaculoides
TATATATATATATATATGTATATATATGAATTCATTCCAAAAGTTGATGTGAAAATTACTGCATACATCTTGAAATTATGCTTTTTATAAATTACATAATGTTTATTCAAAAGTAATAGAAGAATTGGTTAACTTCTTGTTTAGTCTAATGTATAAAAAGTTAAGGCTAAATTAGAATGTTGTTTGAATGTCTGTCTGTTGAAATATCTACTTGAAATACAGATATTAAAAAAATGGATTAAAAATATTCAGACAACATGTTTGAGAGTCATATTATAGGAAGTCAAGTGTTAATGTGAGAAGAATAATGCCAAGCTTACATCTGACTGTTTTGCTGATAAGTTCATGATTAACTGGATGCCTGGCTAAGCATTGGTATAATGCTAGAATCTGCAATGTCAAAGATGTATTTGCTATATGCAATATAGTTTAGGTGTTGTTTGAAAGAGCTGGTTCCCTAGCAAGTTTGATTTAGAAAACAAAAGTTGACCATGATGATGCTAATAGAAAATAGCTAAAATTATAATAATGGAAATTAATTGAATTATTATGATACATTGCATTTGTTTATTCAAGCTTCAAAAACCACCCCCAAAACAATAACAATTCCTTTCACAAATGCTGTTATCAATGGAAAAGCTAACATATATCCATATACATGTCTATTTGAATGTTCCTTGTACAGAAGTATCTTAAATTTTTTTCTATTTTAAATCCCTGAACTAACTGCTTTTAATTAATGATTATTAGTTCATTTCCATTTTTTATTCAACAACAAAATATCAGATGTACATAAGAAAACTTTATTTACTCAGTTTATTTTATAAAAATAGGAATATATTTTTATCAAAAACAATATTTTTTATATATAAATTATATATTATATTTCAAGATATGATATGATAAATTATTTTTGTAAGTGGAGTGTTACTCAAAATATTTTTGTTACTTGTTTTGAATACTTTAACAATTCCACTAAAATTGGTAGACAAATATTTTATCTATGAATTTAGTTGAAACTGACAGACTAAATTTTTTTAATGTTTTAATGCGATTACTTGGCATTGGAAGAAAGTGTGAATTTTAACCCTTTCACTGTGAAATTAAATTTCATGGTTATTTCAGTAATAATGCTATTTTTGGTAGATATATTAACTACCAAAATTGACTTGCAGAAAAAAATTTTCTTCAAATCATTTGACCTCAATAAACTTAATGTATCTCAACAGAAATTAGTTCTGAATATCTGCTTTCTGCAGTAAAAAGATTAATTTTTGTTGTTCATAAGAGATTTTTTTAAAAATTTACAAATGAATTCTGACATCAAATTCTCTGCTTTCTAGGGTTAAAAAAATGTCAAAATCCTAGATCTTTTTACGATTTGGAGTTATTCAAAGGGTTGTTTGATACTTAATTCCAGTTTCTATTGAGTTTTAATTTTGTGGATGAGACACAAAGGTCCTACTGAACAGAACAATAGTCTGGCATTAGGTAACTTTCTCTTTGAAATATTTGCATAAACTGATACATGTACAAGTGGCCTATTCAGAGACACAACAAAATATCAACATATACCATGCTCAGAACTAGAGAAATTCTGCCATGTATTATTATTTAGAAAAATATTTGTATTACACTAAATACTAGAAAGAAAAAATAACTGCATTGTCTTGAAATTTAACTGAATCCAGTGAAACAGTGGTAAACCTGCAAGATAAAACCTATTCAATCTAGCCAATAAGGGAACCTCTATTCTATGTACAGGCAGGCTGCACTAGTTAAAAAATTCAAGGTAATTTTTCCTTAGGTATATCATTCAGAAAATCTTACGGGTTGCAGGTGAACAATGACTGCTCTATGCAGCCTCTTTAAATGCTAGGAATAGTAGTCAAATTTCCCTCATATCACAACCTACCCTATTGAGCACTAGAATCGATCTAATCAACTTAGCCCTTCGCCTGAAATTGCTGGCATTGTACCAAAATTTGAAGCCAATATTACAAAGGCTAGTGGATGGTTAAATCGGCAGAGTGTCATACAAAATGCTGGGCAAAATTTAGTTACAATTGTTTTACATTCTGAGTTCAAACCCTGCCAGAGTCAACTTTGCTTTTCATCTATACAGAGTTGATAAAGATCAGTGCTGGAGATAAGTTCAGTTACCGTTCCCCTTTTCCTACCAATGTTTGGTTGTGTTAAAGTCAGAAAGCAATATTTAATTTCATATGAAGATATGTAAATATGAAAATAAATAAAACATTTTCATATGAAAGCACATTATAATATTAAACATGTTACCTACATACAGAAAAAAAACAACATAAATCTTGTTTGATACACATCAGAGTATATATTTAATAATTTATGTAATTTTTAACTAAATTAAACTAAAAGCAATTGACCAATCATATTCTATCTACTTTGTCTTTCTCCATTGAATCTACTATGGCTAATGTCTTTTATTTTTTTATTTATTGCTTGTCCCTTGCAATTAACCTCAGCTTCCTGTTTGTATTTATTTTCCCTGTTATGAAAATACCCACTACTTTTAACCTGTTGTCAAGCTAATCTAATTCTAAACTTTGAATTAAAAGCTTTCTTCCTGCTATTTAATGCCTTGGTTTCATTTCTTTGCCTCTTTTGTATATTTCTTTCATTTCCTTATTTTATGCTTCCGATTGTTGTTATTTTTCTTCTTTCATTAATTCAATTTAACTACTGTACATTTCTATTCTTTCCATGATAACATGGCTTTCAACGTTTCTGCAAATGCATGTATTTTCATGAATTGTACTATACCCAGATTTTCCCTCCCCAATGATAATGTGAATTGCTCAACAATTTTGTGGGACTGGTATCTATTTTCAGCCAAGATGACTGCAGCATGTAGAGGTAATGTACCTTGCTTAAGACTACAATGTGATACAAAAATGGTAGGATTGTAATTAACGACCTTTTTCACTTGTAGTCTAGTAGCAACAACTAATCAGCAAATGTTCTTACCTCAACCACATTACTTTTAATGTTAGCCACTCTAGTGAACTACAGCACTTCTTACCTTAGTCACTGATCTTCATATTCAGCCTCTGCATCACTTTCCTCAATCATTCAGTTCAAAATTTACAAACAGCACCTCTTTTAAATTACCCACACAATGATTTCCATAATATGCTATAACTTCCATAACTTTAATATGTTAAAACATGGTTCAAATTGTTTTATTCCTCTCTAAAATTTAGGAAACGGTAACAGGATACAAACTTAGGAAATGTTTTGGTTATCTACTATAATAATAATCTTGTGTGTTTCTCCATCACAACATATGAATGAGAAAGGAAGGAGTGATAGATGAATAAAGAAGGAAAGAAGGAAGGAAGGAAGGGGTGGTGGCAAACTAGTAGTGGGATAATGGAAAATCTATGGTGAAAAATAATCAAACAGCCTTTCAACTCTAAGTATATGTGTGTGTATGTAAAAGGGAGGTATGTGAATGTTTGTGTGTGTGTGTGTGTGTGTGTGTGTGCAATGGAAGTGGGATGGTGAACATTCAACACTGGAAAGAAAAATCAAACAGCATTTCAACTGGGTGAGTATATGTGTGTATGCGTGCATGTGTACAAGGGAAGTATGTGAATGTTTGTGTGTGTGAACCAGTGTTCTTTCAGTAACAAACGATTGATGTCATCTCAAAAGACAACCACTAGATAACATGGACAAGTGTATTAATTTGATTTACCATCCATATTCTATCTGTGTTACAAATAATTATTACTATCACACACAGCTACACAATCATATACAAACTCATTAGAGAAAATAATTATTGCCTGAGTGTATCAAGAATATGGAACAACTGCAGTTGAAAGGTATATTATAAATACACATCTTAATTTAACAGTTTATACATGTCCCTAATTTATTTATATAAAATACTACAATTAGCCATCATATTTGACAGTATGGGGCCAGCTAGTTGATAATAATAATAATAATAATAATAATAATACTATTGCCTTTTCAACTAGTAGACTGTCACTCTAACAACTTATACAGGCATGACAGTCTATGGTTTAATACATTAGATTTGAAAGAGTCAATGACGAAACATCTATATGATCACTCAACCTGCTAGAAATATCAGCCAAATCTCCTTCAAATCATACTCAACCATTTTAAGAAAGACAGGATACATTAAAGGATGTAACCTGGATGAACTATGTTAAAAAAAAAATGGTGGAACATTTTTGATCAAAGGTTGATTTGATTTTTGACAGACCTGGGGCTAAAAGAAACCCAACTAATTTAATATTGAAATAAGACTTGGCTTGATAGACATAGATGCGTAATTGTCCAACCAAGATGTACATACATTATTTAAACATAATTAGATAGATAATTATACGAATATAGATGTATATACATTGTGTAAACATGACTAGACAGATAGTTATCCAAACACAGGTCTCCAGACTCCAATTGTCCGTTTAGGTATGATTTCTATAGCTGGATGCTCTTCCTAACATCAACCACTTCACAGAGTGTAATGAGTGCTTTTTACATGGTACCAGCGCTGGTGCTTTTTATGTAACACCATTACTGGCCTTCTTATGTAGCACCAACACTGCTTCTTTTTACATGATATCAGCATCAGTGGGGTTGTCAAGTAGCTTGCAAGACAGAGACCTCTCAGCTGAGGGAAGTGGCTGTGTGTCAGGCGAGAGGTTTAAGTATGATAGAGGAACAAAGGCAGTCAGAGTGAGGGAGAGAGAAATATACGGTGCTGGAAATGTACTGGGACCTACCCACAGGGAACAGTGATAATATAAGTAGTGCAGAGTGGATAGAGGGGGATGTTCCATTAGAGTGTGAGGGTTGAGGTTTAGAGATGAGGAAGACATGACTGTAACAAGTGATGGTGAGAGAAATTAGAATGGCTGAGAGGGAGGTGTGGTAGATATGTGAGGACATGGAGAGGCATGTAAGGGAGAGTGGAGAGAGCTGCGTGAGTGAGGTGCATGAAGGAGAGTGGAAGGGAGGGTCTGCAGCAGGTGGTCGTAGTGATGGGAAGATGAGTTGGGGGAGGGGAAGTTTTGACAGAGGACTGGTTATGTGTGTATATGTGTGAGGGGGAGGGTGTGTCTATGAATGACATGTCTGTATGTATGGATGACCACTATTTTACTCAACTTGATGTGTCTTCTCAAGCCCAGCAAATCACCAGAAGTCTTGGTTCTTCTCATCTATGTGAAACTCAACATCTGTAGACCATTTGTTACCACTTCATCCCACATCTTCTGTGTCTAGTCCTTCCACATGTTCCCTCCACAATTAGAGATCAGCACTTTCTTCTGTAGCTGTCTTCACCTATACACATCACATGACCTTACCAGCACAGTCTTCTCTTTTGCACACTATATCTGATGCTTCTTAAACCCAACTTTTTTCTTAAATCATTTACACTCCATCATACATGCACACTGACATTATCCATCCAGCAGAGAATGCTGGCTTCATTTCTTTCAAGCTTCCATATGTCTTCTGTAGTCACAGCCTATGTTTCACTGCCATGTAGCATATCTGTTTGTACACAGGCATCATACAGTCGGCTTGTAATTTTGAATAAGAAGCTCTTTGTTACCAACAAAGGTAGTAGCTCTCTGAACTTTGCCCAGCCTGTTCTTATCCTAGTAACTATACTTTCAGAGCTTCCTCCTCCACTGCTAACTTTGTCACCTTGGTAACAGAAGCTATCTACTACTCCTAAGAATCCCCTCCAGACATTTGAGGAAATCTGTTTTCTGTACATTCTTAATGTTTAATGCACTTGTAGATCTGCCACACACAAATGCTACTTTCTCTGTTAACCTTCCTGCAATACCACTGCACCTTTTATGGATCCATAGCTTGCTCTAAGTACACTGCGTATGGAATTTCTACATACACCTTTTCTATATATCAAGCAGGACCACCTCTCTGAAGGGATTAGTAATTTATCAGTTTTCCTACTTACTAGGACTTTGGTCTTTGCTAAGTTAACTCTAAGGCTCTTTGATCCCAGAACTTGCTTCCATGCCTGAAATTTTTTCTCTAGTTGATTCAGCTACGAGAACAAGGTCATCAGCAGAGAGAAGCTTCCAAGGGCTGCCTGTCTTAAATTTCTGTTATATCCTGGAGGACTATGATGAACAAGAGAAGGCTCAGAACTGATGCTTGGTGAATTCCTAGGAATTCCTGATAATAGGTATGGGAGAGTGAGATGTGTAAGGGAAGTTGTGATATCTTTAAGCCTTTCTCAAGAATATCAGTGATATAACTGAAGAGAAAGGATCCCAACAGGTGAAACCAATTATGATCCATAATCTCACTCCTGCAGAAGCATTTGAATCCTACTTCCATATCATGTGTGAGTGGTTTAAAGTTGGGTTATATTAGAATTTGGTGACTTAAGTCAATTCTAACTGGAGTAGAAAGCTGGTTGTTGATTTAAATCCAGTAAAGTATTTACTGTTATTGCCGGTGGCACGTGAAAAAACATTCGAGCGAGGCCGTTGCCAGTGCCGCTGGACTGGCTCCTGTGCAGGTGGCACGTAAAAAAACACCATTTTGAGTGTGGCTGTTGCCAGAACTGCCTGACTGGCCCTTTTGCCGGTGGCATGTAAAAGCACCCACTACACTCTTGGAGTGGTTGGTGTTAGGAAGGGCATCCAGCTGTAGAAACTCTGCCTGATCAGATTGGACTCTGGTGCAGTCATCTGGTTTGCTAGTCCTCAGTCAAATCGTCCAACCCATGCTAGCATGGAAAGCAGACGTTAAACGCTGATGATGATGATGTTAGTACCAAGCTAACCCTGAACAAGGAATTATATGATCAAAAGTATTTCAGTTTTTCTCATCTTGTTGTTTTTGTGTTGTCCTATGTGTCCTACCTTTCTTTTCTAAACAGGTAGGATGTAATCCGAGGAGACATTACTTGCTACTTCTAGTAGATTGACTGCCTAAAGTAGTGGTTTCCAACTAGGGTGTCATGAAACCCTCGAACTGTGATACTCAGCTTTTTCTCCAAGGACCCCTTTTATGTAAATGAATTTTCTCATTGACTCTAACCCTTTGAAAGTCTGTCTACTCAAACCATTTATTCACCAACAACTTTGGTCTTTGCTAAATTAACTCCGTTTCCCAGTTTCATCTCTCAGTTACAAGATGTGTCTGTGTGTGTGAAAGTGAAAGAGAAAGAAAGAGACTTAGTAATTATACAGTTGTAGTTCTTGAGAATTTTGAACACAGCCCATGCTCTCCCACCACTTAGCCATACTATATTTGTGAGTATCACATTGGGAACCTCTTCCCTTGGGTGTGATAGACAGTATCATGAGAGATGTAAGATTTCCCCCGAGGCTGCCATTTTCTCTATTGCAGTTAAACAAGAGTGTTGCATACCATAAATATAGAAATGAGAGAGATTGTGATGCAGCCAGTAAACATTAGAAACCACTGGAGTAAAGGTTTCTTCTTGTATAGAAATGAAGTAACTTTTAGAGTAAAAGACATCAGATAGTCATATTCTTTTCAAAATATGTTAGTAATAGAAAGAAGCAATTCCAGCCAGCCAGGTTACAAGATGAGAATTATTAAACATTTGCTTCGTATGTAAGTATATAGTTTTTTTTGGGGGGGAGGGATGGGAGAGTTGTTACATTTGACTCTTTATCAAGTATTTTCATCACAAATGGTTCCAAATGTTAGTAAAACAATAGCAAGAGTGACGGAAGGAAATTCTTTTAGAAATTGTTAATAATTTTGCAATATAAAAGTAGTTTTGTGTGCAGGAGTGGTTTTTACATAGGAGAGATTTTTGACTAATTTTGTAATATATCTTTAACCAAGGGAAGGTGTGTTCATTTGTTGTTTTTTTTTATCAAGTGTTTATTTCCTTTATACATTTGATGATTTTAAAAGGGGGCTGGTGTTTATTTGTGTGCATAAATGCAGGAACAAAATTTGCTTTGTGGAGTGCGAACCCAGGTCCAATCCAAGATGTCCAGTGTTTTCATTGCCCCACCACCATAAAATAAAAAAATTTAGGGAGTTTACTTGCACTCCCCAGGTCCTGGGCTGATGTTTGTGTGTGTTGGGGGTGGGGGGTAAGAATATTCTCCAAAATTAGGCTGAGCTGTTTGCTATTAAATCTCAAAAGTTGTGAGACTTTTCTATTGTATGAATGAGAATCTTTGTGGCAACTAAACTGAAAAATAAACCAGTGAAGAATTCTACATTATTATCCAACCTGCTAAAAAAAAACAACCAAATCTTAAATTATATCCTACTTTTTTAAAAAAAATAAGGACCTGCAAAAAGACTGGATGATCTCAACTAAATCATCTTTGACCAAATGTCTACTTGAACAGGTTTGACTTTCGACCAAACACCAAAATTCCTATGAAATATCCATTATTTGTACATAAGTTTAATTTTTGCTCCAATCAAAATCCATTTAAAGCATTCTTTTATTTATTCTTTATTCTTTTACTTGTTTTAGTCATTTGACTGCAGCCATGCTGAAGCACCGCCTTTAGTCAAACAAATCAACTGCAGGACTTATTCTTTGTAAGCCTAGTACTTATTCTATCGGTCTCTTTTGCCGAACTGCTAAGTCACGGGGACCTAAAGTCAAGCAATAGTGGCGGGGATAAACACAGAAACGCACACACACACACACACACACACACATATATATATACAATGGACTTCTTTCTGTTTCCATCTGTTAAATCCACTCACAAGGTTTTGGTCAGCCCGAGGCTATAGTAGAAGACACTTGCTCTAGGTGCCATGCAGTGGGACTGAACCCAGAACCATGTGGTTGAGAAGCAAGCTTCTTACCACACAACCACTCCTGTGCCTATGAGAACTTTTTGTGCAAAATTCATGTACTGTGTCAAGAATAAATCTGCGGGCAAGTTATCGATTATGATTAAATTCATACACAAGACATAAGTGAATATAGAAGCCCCAAGTTGGAATCCAAGTTCTGTGCCTAGTAAAAACTTAAAACATATCTGTGCATCTAAGCATTTTCTTAACTTTGTTTCAAATAAAGAAGACTAAATGAACTAAATTAATTTTATTGTGACTTCTAGTGCAGAAGTAAATTAAATTCCATATAGTAGCTTAAAAAAAGAATATTTCTAATCTATGAAGATGTTGATTAGATAATATGGTTGCCCTACTTATTTGCTTAATTACATCAGATTTTTTTTTAGGAGTCTAGGTTAGATTAACTTCAAAGATTCTGTTCCAGCTGTCTCATCTTACATCACATTGTGGAGAGGTAGAAGAAAAGAAATTTGGTTGGTCTTTTTACAGCAACTTATAATTGCAGCAGTCTGTAATTTGAAACAAAGCAATGCATAGCATTCCTGTTGGCAGTTAACTGTAGATGTTAGTTAATTATTGGAGAGATAGAGTGGAGTAAGTGAAGAAGTAGAAGCTATTGAGTGTTTTAATTATGGTGTATGTTTATATAAAAAGCAGTTGTTTGGTGTAGTTTTATCAACATCCAATACAAGTTAGAGCAAGCAAACGTATGAAATCAGATCAGCCACTAGTTTAAAAAAATTTTTTTTTATTCTTTTCATGAATATTGTTAATTTCTCTTAAGTTTTTGTATTGAAGACTAAAGAGGGAGGCACAATCCCAAGTATGGGAACACACACAATACACTTGTCTATTCTTTTCTTGATGATCTTGTGTTACTCTTCCTATAAACAATACTAAAGCTTTCTTAGTATCTCTTTCTTGGAAACAATGTATTCTTCAAGAATCTATTCTAGCTTCAATTTCACTGCTCCAATTGCAAACCTGCAATAATAGAAATATAATATTCAATACAAAACGTCACCTATATATTCTTATCACTTAAGATATTGCTGAAAAAAATGGGTATATTTCATCATTTTTAGATTTGCTTATGAGAACACAATGTTGATAATAGGAGTGCAAATTTTTATGCAAGGAAGCTTTTAGCATCAAATTTGTGTTCTTTCTTTGAATATAAAGCACAATTTAAAGCTTCTCTTCATTGTATCAATAAAGTATGATTGTTGACATGTCAAAATTACATTGTTTGCTCATATTTCTTGATCAAGTCTTTGAAAAACAACTACAGTAATATATTTATTCTCATGTATACTTCTACAACTCATTATCATAAAACAAATTAAATTTTGATTTAGAAAAAATAACTGAATTTTACTATTTGTTTTTGTAGTATTATTTTGAAATTATATAAACAAGAAAAAATTGTAATTCAACTCCTGTTGTGTGCAAAGCTGATTTGTTCTAGAACAGTGGTTTTTAATTTGGTTGATATTGCCTGCTTAGGCATTGTATGCTTATAAGAGGGCAGCAAATGTTAAGGGGTAAGGTGGGTTTAGAGGGATCATGATTTTTCTTAAAATATTTTCAAAGAAATCTTTGTTGGGATCAAACTATGAATCGGCCATTGTGTTTTCAGTGAGCAGAAAATATGATGGATGATCTGTCAAGATCAATATAATTTATAATTTTATTGTATAAGTTCTCATCTTCTTTCATAATTTCTATAAAATTTAACATAGAAAGCATTAATCCACAGAATTTTCTAAAAGTGTCTGTCATAGTAAAAGAAAATATGGATAATGAAAGAACAAAAAAAAAAGTCACTGAACAAAAATTAGCTTCTTTTTAATTGAAATAACCATTTTTTTTTCTCTCAAAATACATGAAGGGAACATTTGTAAAATAGTAGTGTCTGTGAAAGCAGGTGCTGAGCTACAAAAGGTTGAGGTGTTCTGACATACACACTATTGCAGCTATTCCCTGTATTCTAAGAATGTCGAAGAGTAGTTGTTTCACCTTCATATGGCTCTGAGCACAATTGCCATGTGTGATTTTGTGGATAGATCATACAGATTTTCAATGAGCAACTTTCAATCTCTTACAAACCACAATTCTATTAGATATCTGTGATCTGTTTGTATAATTTTAAATAAGAATCTCTTTCTTATAGCAAAATGTTTAATTAGCTGTTAATATACTAAATACCAAAAATATAAAATAAAATACAAAATAAATAGAAAGCAGCATTAACTCATTCTGACAAAGAAAGCAACATGCTGTTAGCTTGTCAGAGAAAATGCTTACTGGTATTTTTTCTGAATCTTTACATTCTGAGTTTAAATCCTACTGAGGTCAACTTTACCTTTCATTTTGGGATCAATGAAATAAATCCCAGTTTAGCATTGGGGTCAATGTAATTGATTTATCCCCTCCCACTGAAATTGCTGACCAAAATTTGAAATCATTCATTCATTCTAACAACAATGGACCAAGCTGCTCTTTTTTTTTTCTTTTTTAAAAAATTTTTTTTTAGGGATGGGTACAATCAACTAATTTAACTTCAGCATCTCAGCATATGAATAGTAGTTTTTCTTGGGAAGATGTAAAGTAGTGTTGATGGACTTTGAGCTTAGATTCAAGACAGACAAGACTTAATATTGCAAACTATTTAGTCTGTTTATTCTAATTCACCACACTTGTAAAGAAGCAAAACAATAGCTATTTATTTATAGGAGTGGCTAAAGAGCCAAATGTAAATTCTGTCAGTAAATTTCTATTGTGTTAAGGCTCAGAGAGGCTGGAAGATAGAATCAATGTAGAGAATATAGTAATTATGTTCCTTTGATATATTTATTCTCATGTATACATACACATATTGAAGCATGCAACACATATATAATTATCTGGTTATTTGATAGACTATAGCTTGTTTTGTCTCAAGCTCTCACATACATATGTGATCCTGTCAACCCATCTAACTCATGCAGCCTATAACACTGATATTAAATGATCATGATGATAACATGCATACACACAGACATCTCAAAAGTAAATGAATTCTGCTCATTAGTATGATGCCCAAAAGAATTAACTCATTAAAAACTACACAAGGCATGGCTACTAAATACCAGGTTAACTATTTAAATCAGTGGTTCTCAACTGGGGTCCATATAAAATTTTTCTGGGGTTCATGCAACAAAGTAGTAAACTGGGGATCCACAATAATATTTTAAGGGCCCCAGAAAAAAATTTTGCTTTAGATGTTTGTATTGGTATTTATTGCAAGAAACAGCTAGGTTTCTTTCTCTGACATTTTACATTGTTCAACCGACACAAGTTAATGTGTGAAAAACAAAATAGGAATTTTGAAAGAAGTATCTATAAAACTCGATTTTAAACACTGAATGGCTATGGGGATCCACCAGAATAAAATAGTAATCAAAGGGGTCCATAGGTAAAAGTTGGTTGAGAACCCCTGAATTAAATTATTTTGTTTCTAGAAATAAAGCTTTCAAAAACGATGATGCCTATTTATTTGAGATGCCTGTATATATTACTTATGTGTGTGTGTATCTAAATAGATGGATTTGTATCACTGCTTTACCCCCCCACCCCACCCACGCTTGTTTGGTAATAGCAGAAAAAAACCATCATCATCATCGTCACCACAGTAACTACAATGGGCAATGCAATCCTTGATATACAAGGATGGTTACAACTGGAATGCCTTTGATCAAAAACAACAGAGAATGTGATAAAAGTTGTTGAAGTTTTCCTTATGTATTAAATTGTTAATGTGCATGTGTAGTCAAGATGTCAACACTACTACTATTAACATTACCATTACCACAAATTCCACTACCACTACTAGTACTGTTGCTGCTACTATCAATACTATTACATGACTAATGCTATCACTATTACAGCCAATACTATCACAACTACAGTCCTCATCACTTCTACTACTATCACTTCTATTGACACTACCAACACTACAACAACCACTATCACCACTACCTCCTAGTATGACTCACCTCTATAACAACCATCACTACTATGGTTATTAAGACCATACCACTGCTACAACCACTACTTCTATCCTCACTGTAACTACTACCATCACCACTATATCAATGCCGATGACAATCCCACTACCAGAATGGTGGCCACAACATTATCAGATAGCATGAAGGGGTGTGTAATAGTAGTATTGCTGGTAGTACTAGTAGTGGTGGTAGTAGTGTTAGTGAAGGAGGACTTAGGTTTGTTTAACATCCTCTAGTTCTCACTTTCTCTTTTCATTATTCTCCCACACTATCTTTTCCTCTTGTATTTATACACACACCACACATGTGCATGCAGATGGGAATAAATACAGATTGCTTGATTTTACATGTCACGAACTCTCACTTTCTATCTCCTCTTTTCTCTTCATACTTGTTATTTTTTCATCCTCACTCCCTTTTCATCTCTTTATCTCTCTTTCTAACTTTGTTCATGCCTCTGTCTTCCTTTCCTGGCTTTGACATACACTAGGAAAATAATGCAACTGTGTAATATAGCCTTTGGGTGGGCAATGGCTAATAAAATAAGTACCAAACTTTAAAAAAGTGGTGTTCTAGCATGGCCATAGTCCAGTGACTGAAACAAGAAAGAGAAAAAAAATAAAGAAAATGTTTTAGAGAAGAAAAACTAAATTACTTGCTGGCATACAAGGAAATAGTGTTTGGATGACAAAAATTTTATTTGGTTATTCTTGGAAGTAAAATTAATATTTGCAGAAAAATAAAATGGTAAAAGATATGCATTCTTTATATTAATGTTAATTGCAAGAAAGAAAAAAAGTATATTTTAATTCTATTTTTTTTTATATTTTTCCCATCAGAGATAAATCTCCATCTTCTGGTTCTTCCACCCCAGTGAACAGAGATTCACCCGTCTTCAAACGTAAGTTTGGCATGAGGAAACGATCTTATTCAAAATCTACAAGGAATTCATTTTATATTGGAGATTCAGATGTATCTCATTCTTCTGAAAGCTTAAGTAGTCATCAGAATAAAGACGAGATATTAGATAAAGCACGACCAGCAAGTTTTCATCTTGAAGATTCTGAAAAATGGTTGGAAGGACATGTTCGATCTCTCTCTTTCCAGAAAGAGAACTCTAAGAAAAATTCAGATTATCTTACTAACAAAAGAATTAATGACAATTCTACATTGCTACAGGTTAGAGAAAAGCTAAAGGAGCACAATTCCTCGCCTGCTATTTGTGTACAGCAAAGAATTCATGACAACAGTTCAAGTTTAAGTGCTACACCTCCAGACTCTTTTCTTACAAGTAATGTTTGTCACAGTATGATATCAAGTGTTTACAAGCAGACACTTCCATCTGTCACTACTGTAGAGGGGAATAATTTGCGGATCTATGTTGAAGATGTTGATGCTCAGAACATGCAAGTGGAAACTGAAGATGAAAACAGTTCTAGAACTGACCGTGAAAGTTCCTTCCAGTCTATTGAAGAATTGGAAACAGGGAGTCGGCCAGCTCATGATCCTCAAGCTGAAATCATCTCATTGTCAGATTCCACAGACACCAACTCAGACATCACTGCTCTTAGTGAACCTGTAGATTCTGACATTAGAAAAGAAAATAGTGACACTCCATGCACTTGTTTGGATCACCAGATTCAATTGTTTCTTGTTATGAAACATTTACAACATGCTGAACGGATTAGTTCAAGTATCCAGGTAAGAAAGATCACTATTATTTCTTCTTAGCATACAACATATAGATTAGAAGAAATGCTAGATTTTAGAGTTCTACTAGTCTCAAAGTGTTTGCATGTATAAACAGTTACCTGTAGATAAGTATGAACACTGATTAATGTATAAACAGTCACTGTATGAACACTGATTACATAAAAGTAATGTGTGAAAGTGTTTTGGCAAATTTTCTTTGAAGTTGATAAAAGAAGTACCAATTGATCACTGGAGTTGATAAAATCAACTTACTCCTGACCCCCAAATTGCTGGCCTTGTGCCTATGATAGAAAGGATTATTATTTTGATTTGTCTCAGGTTCAGTGTTATTCTTGGTAGGGATTATGTGGTTAGCAGGTTACTACTTGTAACCTTAGGTATTCACAAGTTTTCAGCAGTCTTTCAAGTGCTTTGGACCATCCTGATAATCTTTGCTATCCCAAAGAGACAAACTTTCTGTAAGAGCTCTACTAGGCATTCTATTTCAATCTCCCTCAGCCATTTGTCTATATCTTGGCTTACTGATCCTAGTGCAACAATTATTATAGGCATGATCTTTACTGTTTACATGCTCCAAATTCTGCCTATTTCAAATTTTTGGGGATTGTATATTTTTTTGTCTTCCTTCCTCTTTCCTTATGATCCTGGAATCAAAAGGGCATGATGGGTACTTTTTTTCCCATTTCATTCTTTTTCTTTTGCACTTTTAACTGCAATTTTGGTCATGATTAATAGCTTGATGGCAACCTGCTAGAGCTTGATCAGATGCTCCTTGGCTGTTGTATGCGGCACCTTTACTGTTAACATCACCAGTCCCATTGGCGCAGTTGTGGTTATTATTTAATTTCGACATCACTCATTTAAAGGTAGCATTTGTAAGGTTGTGCAATCACCAGTAATTTCATCACGACACCATCACTAGGTGGGTTGCTAGCCAAGGCATTGATAATCCACACCTGCCCTTGTGTACACTGTTTTTGGTGCCATTTTTATTCAATCCATTGTATTTGACATTTTTATTATTATTATTAAGGTGGTGGGCTGGCAGAACTGTTAGTACACTGGACAAAATGCTTAGTGGCGTTTCTTAGAGCTCTTTACATTCTTAGTTCAAATTCTGCCAAAGTTGACTTTACTTTTGATCCTTTTGGTGTTAGTAAAATAAGTACTGGGTCAGTGTAATTGATTAATCCCTCCCTCTAAAGTTGCTGGTTTTGTGCCAGAATTTGAAACAATTATCATTGTTATTATTAAGGTGACAAGCTGGCAGAATCATTTGCACAACAGACAAAATGCTTCTATTCAGATATACTTAAATCACCGTTATCTAAATAATTAGCTAAAATATATTAATATCCTTTTTTGATACATTTCCTGACTTTGTATACAAAGTGAATATTTTTCTTAACCCTAAAGCTCTGCAAATAATAAAAAAAAGTATGATTATTGAGTTCTGATGTTCACATCCCTGATAATGCATTTTTTTCTGTGTTGGCTGATGGAAAATGAGTAAGTTGAAAAAGTTGCAGAACTACCTCATTAGTATTTATTTAGTACATTTCCAGTATAGCCATATTGTATGATTTTTCAACTAGATGCTCTTTTTTTTCTTAGGTCAATGTAATCTCCCAAATTTTGAGTTTTCTTTAACTTTGATTACTACTAACTTTTACTTTTTTTTTGTTAAGTTTTTCACTCCTTATGGATTGTAGGCTATTAATGACTTTTCTCAACTGTTCTAGGCTCTGGACTGTATTTTCAGGGTCACTTCCTTAATATAGGGGGCTCCATATGTTTCTTTGAGGAAAGGGCTTCCTCTCCCAATTCTTGTTGGTTTTGGATTGTCATCAAAGCTTATGTGACTTTGATTTTTTCTAGGTCCTTGTTTGTCCTATGCAAACCCATTATCACCTCAGGAAAGAAGTGATATTAGTTTAGCCTCTAACCTGTAACCTATCCAGCACATGAGGTCTTACTAGGAGCTTGTATCCTGCTAGCATAGTGCTCAGGGTCATTGAGGTACACAAGCTACCACACCCTAACAAAGAGTGGACCTTGTGGTGGTCTACTTACTCCTCCCAATTATTCTGATCAGCTTTTCTCACATTACATGTCCACATCTTACTTTCCATTCTGCTAGGCTGATGTTTTTAATTTTCTCCCATTTCTTTTATTTTCTGAGTTAAAAAACTTTATGTAAAATATAATTGAAATAACAGGTGTGTTCTTAATTTATTTGAAACTGGTGTGAATTTTGGAAATTTGAATTTTTGTTTTGTACTTAAAATGAGTGCTTGCTGTTTTTCAAAGACATCTGTATTTTTAATTCCATTTATTTTCAGTGTCAAATTGTCCAGCACATCATTGGAGAATATAGAGGTTTACTAGTTTTGTCCACTATGAATATTTTTATTTTTCGGCTTCATGGAGCTAATCCTAGGTAAGAAATTCTGTAAATGAATAACTATAAAATAAATAAATGAACAAATATTAAAAAAAGAACCCAGTTAAAATCACAATTAATTTCTAGTTTATATTTTAATTTGATAAATGCTTGAGACTCATCAATCATTGGCTCATACCCTATTGCTGACATTATATTATATATTTAAGAAAATACTTAAGAAGTTGATTGACAGAATCATTAGGATGTTGATCTAAATACCTACACTATTTAACCTCTTTATTTTCCAAAGTCAGTTTTACCATTCATCCTTCCATGTCTGAAAAAGTATGTCAAGTACTGGGGTCATTGTAATGAAATGTCCTAGATGTGAATGAAATTACAATTGACAAAGACTTAACTTTATTGGCTTTACTTTTTCCTAGCAGAAGATTAAACATCTGACCTGGGAAATAATACCATGCTTGATGGTATATATGGTGCGCTTTTTTTTTAAAAATGTCTCAAAAAAAATCACCCTGTGTCCTATATGCAAAGTTGGGCCTATGTTACATGTTTTAAGGCACTAAAACTTTCTTGAATATGTACTGCTGAAATTGAGATATGTTTAATATGCCTGTGCATCTTTTATGCTATCAAATACCGTTATTCTGATGGAAAATTATTTGCCTTTCGTCTAAATAATGTTACAGAAACTGGAAAGAAATTCATATAATTGACAAAAAGATGAACTTGAAACTTGATTAATAAAACATCATCCAAAGTTCAGATTTTAGGGCATGAATACCATTTTAAATAATTGAGCCAGATGATGTTAGAAATAAATAAACATTACATTAAATAAAAACAAACTATAAATTAGTAGCTTCATAATGTTGTATAAGAAAGGATTATCATGAATACACCAATGTAGAATATTTGGTAATTAATCAAGTAATGTCTTATAGCATAACTAATACTTTGATAAGTGTTTTTCTGGCAGGAGTTTTGCATTTCAGTTAGAAGCAAATAAGATGAAATTATTTCAATGATTATTATCCCCATTGTTATATTGATTTTCTAATCTGTCTACAATGTTAGAATTATATTTTAATATTTATCATTTTTCATTTAGTGAGAATCCAGAAAAGTTTGTTAAGTTACATTCCAAACATCCAATCACAGATTTGAAGTACTTAGACATTGGTTTGGGCCACCAAAGTTTACGGTTTGAATTTGATGAAGATTGTGCTAGCTATTCCTTTCTTATTAGAGATGAATATATCTGCCGGAATTTCATTAATGTTCTTCTCGGTAAGAAGTCACAATTTTACTTTTTTTTTATAGTTTTTTAAAATGATTATAAGTTATTTATGTCACATATAGGTCTTATAAAATTAAATAGCAGATATCACAAATAATTTCAACTTGAATATTCATAATTAGAATAATTGCTAATTGTTGTAATTCATAATTAATAACTGTTCTTGAATGGTTGATGAGCCCTATTGACCTTAGGGCTGTACAGAATGGGTTTCATATGACTTTACATCTATATGATGGCACTCAACATTATTTTGAGTGCAGACATAAACCAGACATTTTTAGAAGAGGAAAGAAACAAAGTTGTGGTAGTTCTGACTTTCATAGAAGTCCTAACAACATAAACAAAGTAAAATGACTCCATGGTAGTCAAAAAGTGATTTGAATACTCAGCCTATAAGGAAGATTCCTCTACTTTATTGCACTTGTCTCAACGTTTGTGTATATATTTACCTAGTTCAATACCTCAAAGGCATGCTTTTCCCAATATATTAATACTCAGTCCTGAATAGGTAAATACTAAAAATTTAATGACACTTAAATACATCAACCTAAGTTGTTTGAATGCATTCACATCTTTGAAGGTGATGTAGGTAGTTGAGTTCTTAATGTATTAGCAATCGAATGCTTGAAGTTTCATATATTGTACCCATGAAATATGTATTTAACTCATAACTCATCTCATCTAGTTGTAAATTGGTAACAGAAAACACTGTGCTATACTACAAACAGTACAGAGTGTTGTGTAATTATTTTCTATCTTTGTTAGCTTGCCATGCTGAGATCAATTACTTTTATTAGCCTGGGGAAAGCAACAAGAAACTATTTCAACATATCATTTATTGAATCTCTAAATGATAAAAATAGTCATTGGCAATCCAGGATCCCTGTCAGTTTAGGAACTTTTACCAGATCTTTTATTGTTATGCATACTATCTTACCAGCCTATAAGTGAAACATTATTGTAGTAAAACTAAATTATTTACTCATTAAAAATAAAATTGTCTTTAGAAAAATATTTTATTGAATTTCAAATCCTGTTTCAAATTGCAATGCATTTCTTTCTTTTTGTTGTTGTTGTTGTTTAAATTTTACACTGGTTTTGTTTTGAAATCTCTTAGATTTAACAAAACGACTCAGCAATATGGGCCATATGAAGCCTGTACAGGTTTGCTTGTACCATCATGAAACCACTAAGAATCTAAGTCGCCTGCTAAAGAAAAATGACGCCAGTGAAAACAAAGGGGTTGATGTGGATCATCCTGAGAAAAGTATTTCGGTTTATGTCTTAACAACACAACTAAAAGATGAGAAAGGTTATTATTTGTACATTCTTTTTAAATTATTGGGTTGCCACATAAATTCATTCTTTTTTTTTTATTTTTATTTTAATCTTTTCCGATGTTATTTGAATTAACAAGGAAGCCATTTTTATCATAGTGTTTTATGTTTTTTTTTTTTTTTGTAGATCTATTCTTTGTCTACAACTTTTGTTTATTGCTTTTGAAATTTGAATAAATTATACCTTTTTTTTTAGACATATGATGATAGAGTGCCAAATAGAGAAAAAAAAAACAAATTTATCTGACAACCCAATATTCTTCTTTGACAAAATCAAGCTTTTGATTTCTTTCTTTGAAATAAGGATATCTACTTAATAATATCAAATATTTTATTCAGTTAGTGTATTTGCCACAGTTACACTGTGGTAATTTTTCAGCATTTTCTGATAACTTCATTTTTTTCTATTTAATGAGGACTAAAATAGTACTTTAGTCCTAACCTTTAAAGTCTATCTCAATCCTATGAAATCATGAAGCCAGAGCTTATCCAGATAGATAAAGCATCTAAGTTGAGAGTACAAATTTCTTCCCTGAATGGGATACCAGTCCAGGTATCATTTGTACTTATTTTCAGCTGAGTGTATGAGAACAATGTGAAATGAAGTACTTTGCTGAAGGACACAATGCATCACTTGGTTTGAGATTTGAACTTGTGGCCTAGTGATTGCAAACCCGAGCTCCTAACCATTAAGCCATGTGTCTTCACTCAAAGACCATTAACTCATTACAAATTTCACAAACACAAAATAAGATGATAATATAATACAAATAATTGTTTTTTCTTTTTCAAATTTATTGTTTTATATTTATTTTCTTATATCACATTTTGAGTACAATTGCATCATTGGTCAAGTAGCACCCCTACCTATTATGCTTCAATCTTTCTCTCTATATGGATTTATTCTTATCTGCGTTCTGAACTCTAAGCTTTCCCTTCAGGACCAGACAAACCTGGTCAGCTATTGAACCTCCACAAAACCCAAGTACAACCCACATTAGAATATTGTCCACACATCTCATTCAAGTGCAGTGTTCAAAAATATCCTGTATCACATCCAAAAGGCCATTCAACTTACAAGCATGAAACAACAGCGAGCTCACAGATATATTTCTTCCCTGTTTCTTTTCACCACCACTACTATGATATCTGCTACTCTGTAATAAAGTTGTGTGGCATCTTCACACAAACTCTCACCTCTCATTTTCTTGTCATTCCAATGGTATCTCACTTTCTAGACCACATGCTATTATACTGCTGCTGAATCACTTATCTCAAGAGCTATAAACCTGTAGCATTCTTTCTAATCACCATTTTCCTTATGGCTATCAACACTCACAAGAAGTTGAAAGTCACATCATCTGTATCAATCTTATCTGTAAAGTTTTACAAGTTTTACACTTCTACTTCTAACTAATTAATATAAAACAACAACAAAAAAAAACAAAACAAGAGTTTAAATCAATGATGCTAAAAATTACTTTGTTTTGTTATTCAGGTGAACAGAAGTTACCAGTTTCAGTAGCCCTCATTGGACCTTTGTTATACCTTATAGTAGAAGATCACCAATGGCCGATGCCTCGATTGCAACCAAGAATGCCACCTGAAAGTATCTGTCCACAATTTGTTATTCATGATAAGCAGATCATTCTTGATATCACCAGTTTGGTAAGATGAACATTTTCTTTCTCTGAGATTTATCTTATTTAAATTCTTTATTCTGAATTTAACAAATTTC
Source organism: Octopus bimaculoides (assembly GCF_001194135.2). Taxonomy (NCBI): domain Eukaryota; kingdom Metazoa; phylum Mollusca; class Cephalopoda; order Octopoda; family Octopodidae; genus Octopus; species Octopus bimaculoides. The sequence continues at coordinate 38,132,326 of NC_068984.1, forward strand.
TCACATCTCATTTCTGATCAAAACACTTCATAAGCAAAAAAAAAAAATACTATTTTTTAAAACAAAGTGGTATATTGTATTTTGTTATATGTAATCTCTTTAACTGTACAAAGACACAATCACTGCTCATATCCAGAAAACAATCTTGTACCTCACCCTTTCTTGAATAGTATACTTTTAAAAGTTGCTGCAAATGCTACAAAGTCAACATCTTCAGTGACCTTTACTGACTGTAACATAGCTAGAACTGCTTCCCAAAAATTTGCTTTTCTCTTCTGAACCAGGCATAGACTTTAGTCTTACATTAACTATATTGATACTGCATGCAAAGTTTACATTTTAAATGAAAGGAAATGTGTAGATAGAGAGAATAAAATGAAAGTTGCCATTGGAACTCGAACTCACACCAACTCATTATTTCATTTATAACAACCATTACTATATTGTATCTTCAACAGAATCCAGCTCACAAATTTGTATTTTTATACCAAATTGTAGAATTTTAAAAAATTGTTGCACATTCCCACTTTGTGTCTTATCTGTGTGTTTTAACTTTAATTTAAGAACATCTCAAAAATTTTCCATACTGTATATACAAAAGTGGTACATATAATATACACTTGCATATGTATGTGTATGTTGCCTTGTCTTAACATCATGTGGTGATTTAAATGAGTGTCACTGTCATACAAACAGTGTTGTTTATTTCCAGTCTTCTGTGTAAACATGTCCAGCCATGGTAAAATATTACCTTTCTTAGAAGCAGTTGAGGGTTGGTGACAGGAACAGTATCTAACTATAAAATATCTACCTGAATGAGTTCCATCTGACCTATGCAAACAAGTATAAGTGATCATTAAAATGATGATTATAAACATTTCAAATTCTGAAATGCATCTATGGTATTAGTAATTTATTTAATTTTTTTTTCTGTTTTTTTAAATCTATTTAGAAACTCTGGAAGAATAATGATAAACGGCTTCGGTTGAATTTCCTAAATGAGATCTCAGGTTGTGAGTTCCATTGGGACTTTTTGTTTGAAACAAATCGAGGTGTTAACCAGCTTATGCAGGCTGTACGTGCTCCCTGGGAATCAGAATTTGGAGTGAATCTTGAAATCATTGTGCTGTGAGGAATTTGAAGGTAATATAAATATAATTGTATTCTAGTAAGATGATGAGTCTTGGGCAAAATATTAAACTGCATGTACTTGTGAAGCTCCAGTTCAGAAGTTCAAGAGTTTGAGGGGTATATAGATGTAGCTCAGGTTCATTCTGGCCTGGAGTGGTAGTACCTGTCAAAGGCTCCAGTTTTGGGTCATATACCAGAAGATGGTCTTGTGGTTAAGGTACACAGAACTTGGAGGAGGGCTAGTTCCTAAACATATCACATATGCTTACTGGTGTGTGGACCCTGGTGTCATATGAACCAGTTATTGTACCTCCAGAAAGCAGGAGACTTGCAGAGTAAACTAAATAAGCCAGCAGAAAACTACTGCTGTATCGTTCCTAAGAAAAATCATGAATCTTTAGGTTCTGACATGAAGATCAATGATTTCCAACTTCTGTAGGCATGACATAGGAAGAAAGGTGACAAGATGACAGTTGAATAGAATAACCATAGAGCATTGGATGAAATTTAGTGTAGTATTTGCTTACATCATTTGAAATTACTGAGTTCAAATCCCACTCTAGTTTAGTTTACTTTTCATCCTTCTGAAGATCACAAATTAAGAACTGGTAGGTTAGTGTAATTGACTGTACCCAAAAAGTGGTGTCCTAGAATGGCCACAGTTTAATGAATGAAACTAGATGTCAGAATGAACTACATCTTCTAGTTGTTGTTTCTATTATTAGTATTATGAGTACTTAGTTAAGCACAAAAAGTTTAATACAGGTTCTACATTGACTTTCTGGACACTGATGATTCAGAATGTTTTATAATCTGCACTAATTTATGAACAGCAATTTCAAATTCTTGCAGTCATTAGAATGGTTTATTGCTACTCTGAACAGTGCAGTATTAATAAAATCAGTAATACAGAAATATTTTGGAACTAGAGATTCCAGAAAATAATGTTTCCTGTTTCGTAGGTTATTCTACAATTGTTTGCATTCATGCATACCTGTTCAACAAATAGAATTTATGAAAAATATGTTTTGTTCTTTACCTAACTGTATAACAAGAAATTTTTCATTTTCCCTTTTCTCTTTCATATTTTCCAGATATTACTCAAGTTTCATATTAATTTTCCTGGCTCTGTTCAGTGTGAACCATGGTCTTTCAAATCATTTTCATGAAGAATCTATTTTTGTAAATCAACTGTAAACACCATCAATATCCAATGTAACATGCCAGTGTGCTTGTAAATACCTTAACAAAAAATGAAAATTACCCACAATATAGATATTTAATGCATGCATCCAATTAATTGTCTGTGTACATAATGCATAAATGTATGATTATATATGTATAAAATACGTTACATATATTTACATGCATTTTATATATAATACGTTAAATATATGTATATATATATCTGTTTATTTGTTATTAATAACATTAGTAATTAAATATTGCTGTCAAAATCAAAATTAAAAATATGGTATTGTTCTCCACATTTTAAATGCATATTGCAGAAAAATCACTGCTGGCGACTGCAAATCAGTTAAGATGGTGTCATGTTAAACAAAACCAACTTCACTTTACATAAATTTTCTTGGTCATTATTTAATTTGAATTGGAATTAATGATATTGTGATTTGGTTGCAAATAGCTTTGGTTTGTTATTTAGAAAACACAAATAAATTGTGACTCTGTGTTTAAGATTTTCATTTTATAACCATGTGGTTCTATGTTTGATCTCACTTGATGAAACCTTGAGCAAGTGTCTTCTCTCATTGCTATGGGTTGACCAATGCCTTGTGAGTAATATTTGGTATTGCTGGAAACTGTGTGGAAGCTTGTCAAAAATGTGTGTGTGTGTGTATGCACATATTGGCAAGAGATTTGCTGCCAATACATAAATATGTCAAACAAAAATATTTTGTGATATTTATTTCTCTTTAGTAACATCCCTTTATACCAAGGTGCATCTAGCCATTTAATAAAAATCTATAAAATAATTACAAAAACTACTGGGTATCAATATAATAATCGACTGAAAGATTTAAAGACAGTGCTCCAACATGGTTGCCATCCAGTGACTGAAAGAAACCATTGGAAGAATTATATATATATATAAATATATATATTGACTGGCCATATCTATCTTTATCTATATACTCTACTGCTCTATAACTTAGAGTGTGCTTCTTTTGCGGATTGATAATTTACTGACAATATATATATATCTTTTCTCCTATATATATTCCTTAATTGAAGTGTGAGGGAAATTATTAAAGAATACATTTGCAATAGAGAGTTGAGAAAAAGACAGCACACAAACTTAATTCCTAAATTTAGTCACATTAATAAATAAAAATCTATAAGAAACAAAATGTTAAACTTTGTAAATTAAGGTAAGAATTTATGGTTATGTCTAGATTTTTTACTTCAAAATAAAAAGAAAGGTAGGAGAAAATGGTACTCTTCAAGCTTCTGATAATAGATTATTATATTATTGCGGTAAGTTTTCATAATTAGTTATTGCTAGATGAGCTGGTAGAATTATTAGCATACTGGGCAAAATGCTTTGTGGCATTTTGTCCATCTTTATGTTCCGAGTTCAAATTCCGCCATGGTCAACTTTGCTTTTCATCCTTTCAGGGTTGATGAAATAAATGCCAGTTACACACTGAGACTGATATAACTGACTACTCCCCACCACCACCACCACAAATTCAGGCCTTGTGCCTATAGTAGAAAGGATTATTATTACTATTATTATAAATTCCATCATGAAGGTGACAAGGTGACAGAATCATTAGAGCCCTGGAAAAATGCTCTGCTGATTTTTCTGAGTTCAAATCCTGCTGAGGTCAACTTTGCCTTTTATCCCTTAGGGGTTGATAAAATAAATATCACTTAAGTATTGGGGACTATGTCATCAAATTGCACTGCCCCTCAAAATTTCTGGCCTTGTGCCTATAGTAGAAATAATTATTACTTTCATCACTTTATATTCTGAGTTTAAATCCTGTTGAGATTTAAACTCTACTTTGATTTTCTTATAGTTTTGAAGTCAAGAAAGTAGCCATCAAATAATCAACTGATCTCTTACCCTCAAAATTATTTGTCTTGTATCTAACTAAAAAACCACTACTATTAGTATTATTAAGGGTGGCAGAATCATTTGAGCATTGAATAAAATGCCTTGCAGTATTTCTTCCAGTTCTTTAGGTTCTGAGTTCAAACTGTACTGAGGTCAACTTTCTCTTTCATCCTTTGGGAGTTGCTTAAATGAATTACTAACCAAATACTGAGATCAGTGAACTGACTTAGCCCTTCTTCCAAATTTCTTACCTTGTGCCTATGTTAGAAGCAATTATTATTAATATTATTAGTTTCATAAATAGGGCGGCTAGCTGGCAGAATCGTTAGCATGCCAAACAAAATGCTTAGTGGCATCTCTGGCTTTACATTCTGAGTTCAAATTCCACTGAGGTCGACTTTGCCCTTTTTTTTCCTTTTGGGATCAATAAAATAAGTATCAGTTGAACCCTGAGGTTGATGTAATCAACTTAACCTCTCCCCTGAAATTGTTGGCTTTGTGCCAAAATTTGAAACCATTATTTTCATAGATAAAAATAGATTATAGAGAAATATTTATTTTTATTTACTTATTCATTTATTTGATGTAATTAAGCAAACTAGAAAAAAGGTGAATTTGGTGCCTTAAGAAATCTTTTTAATGGATTTACCATGTCATGCACACACACAAACACACACATACCCACACGTACATACACACAGGTGAGCAAGATAATGTTTCATACCTCTGTATACTTAGCTGTAAGAAAAATGTTAAGTTGGGACTGGTGATGATGAATATATTTCTAGGTGGGGGAGCTATACTTAAAAGCTTCCAAGGGATTAGCTTTAGAGAAGGATAAGTTCTACCATGTTTTTGCCTTACATACACCACATGAAAATGCTTTGGATCATGTAACTCTCTCTCTCTTTCATGAAAGTAATAATTTTTTCTACTATAGTCACAAGACCAGAAATTTTGAGGGGCAGGGCAAGTCCCCAGTACTTAACTGATATTTATAAACTAAGCACACATCTGATGATACTAGGGTGCTGTCTTCTTTCCTACTTACTAATACTTATCAGTGTGTGTGTGTGTGTGTGAGTGTTTATATCTTTTTGTCTTGACATTGTGTGATTGTTTCCAATTCATTTCCAATGTTCTGCAAAAACAGGTCTGGCCATGGAGAAACATTACCTTGCTTGGAAGCATATAAGGATTTGTAATAGGAAGATAATCCAGCTGTAAAAAATCTGCTTCAATAAATTCTGTCTGACCCATGTCAGTATGGAAAAGTGGCGACTAAAACAAACAATGACAATGATGATATTAATATATATATATATATATATATATATATGAAGGAAATGATCTTGTTTGATATGCAGTAAAGGAGTAGGTAGGAACATCATATGCTATACATAGAGTAAGATATGAACACACACCGTGTCACAGAATCACTGGCTGGCTAACAGTAAAGGCAAGCTTTGTGTGTGGCAGATGCATTGAAGTAATATGTATAAGGAGTACAAGAGAAATAGACTCTCTTAAATGCCCTGCTGGCTCAGCCAAAGTAGTTGATGGTTTATGTTAATTAGGTGATATAGTTAGCAGAGGAGATGGTTGTTCAGAATGTATAGTAGCCAGGATAAGGATGGATTAGAAAAGTTCAGGTAGCTATTACCTCTGTTAACAATAAGGCTTTCGCTTTCAGAGTGAAAAGCAGATTCTCTAATGCTTGCATGGTAGTAAATGTGGGCCTTGAATCAAATGTGTGAAGGACAGAAAGAAATGAAGCTGCATGTTCTGTTGGATGGATAATGCTAGTGTGCATGAACACTTGAATACAAATGAGCTGAGAGAAAAACTGGATATAAGAGAAATTCAGTGTAGTGTACAAGTGAGAATGCTGCATCGGTATGTGCATGTGATGCATATGGAGAATGACTGCTGCATAAAGAAGTGCTATAAACTCCAAGTTAATGGAACCTGTGGGAAAGGGAGACCAAGGAAGACTTGGGATGAAGTGAAGGCTGATCTGAAGATACTGCATCTCACAGAGAGAACAACAACCATATTGACTGGTAGTATGTGGTACTACAGAACACCTAACCGCCTGCAGCAAAACCTACTCAAACATACATTGTATATCTTCCTAACCATCCTCACCTTACATCCTCTGAACTCCCTTTATTCATTCTTCCACTAGGCCTCTCAACCAAAGATTGTATTGGTTCATACTCATCCTATATATATATATATATATATATATATATAATGTTTCAGTCCAAAGGGTGTGACCATGCTGGAGCATATGTATACACACATCCATACATACATGTTTGTGTGCATGAATGTCTGTGCGTCACATAGGGAGTAAACTTTGGAAATACACTTTTTCCACCAGAAGTAATACCAGGAAATAATTATAATTTAACTTTTATCAAATTTTTTGGTGCTTATACAAAATCCGAAAGGAATATTAATGTTCAAAAGAAAAATATTTATTACTTTAAAATAAAATTAAATAAAACAAATTTCTCATTTCTATAACTCCTCTCATAATTAGTCATTTATTTCTTCTTCTCTTCCTCTTCTGTCTCTATCATTCTACCTCTCTTATTCAGTGTGTATATGTGTATGTATAGTGTTCCTTTTTTCATTGCCTGCCACCAAGCCTTCTATGTGCATTCATTCTGCACCTCATATGTCAGCTTTCTCTGTATCTCTGTTTTACTTTCGCCTCTCTTCACTCTATATGATGTAAAGTGTGATTGGAGAAATCAAGCAACAGATTAACATTTATGTTGGCTATTATATATGTTTATGTATATACACGCACACATCTCTATCATTTACATGCAGATATCACACACACACATATATGCGCAAAGAACTGTACACTTTGTCAACCTGGAGAAAGCCTTTGACAGTGTTCCTTTCTTTCTGATCTGGTGGTCGTTGGTGAAGCTAAGAGTAGACGAATGGCTGCTGAGACTAATTCAAGTCATGTACAGATAAACGTTAGCAATGGCTGCTGAGAGTGGTTCAAGTCATGTTAGTCAGATAAACGTTAGCAATGAGTATGAAAGCAAATTTCGTGTGCAAGTAAGACTTCTCTGGGTTAAGCTCTCACTTTCATCCTACTCATCATAGTCCTTTAGACCATAACAGAGGAACTTAAGACTGGGTACTTGTAGGAACTCCACTATGCTGATGATTCTGCTCTTATAGCTGAATTTGTCATAGAATTAGAAAAATTCCATGTGTAGAAGCAAAACCTGGGATCAGAAGGCCTTAAATTTAACTTACCAAAGTTTTAGTAGGCAAGAAAACAGACAAGTACGCTATATCCTTCAGGAAAATGACCATGCTGGTAGAAATTTCATCTGATGTACCCAGAGCAAATTATGGACACAAGGTGTGCAAGTAGAATCATATGATGGTTGACAGAAAACAAAGATTGTCTGTGGCAGATGTGTTGGAGTAATAAGCAGTAAGAACATCCAGAAAATAGATTTGTTAAATGCCCATGTGGATCCTTAGTGGGTAGTTTCTGTCACCTCGATTACCTAATTAACTATGGGGGAGGATGTTCTGAAAGTATAGTTGTTAGAATAGGACTAGTTGGAGAAAGTTCAGAGAGCTATTAACTTTGCTAGCAGCATAAAGCCTCTCACTCAGAGTGAAAGGCAGTTTGTATGAACAGCAGTGCTTACACGGTAGTGAAATGTAGGCTATAAATGCAGAAGACATGTGAAGACTAGAGATAAATGAAGCTAGCACACTTCACTGGATGTGCAGCATTAATGTGCATGTACAACAAAGTGCAAATGTGTTGAGGGAAAATTGAGCATAAGAGGCATCAGATGTAGTATGCAAAAGAAAAAAAATTGCACTGGCATCAGCCATGCTCAAATGGTGCTTTTTACGTGCCACCTGCACAGGAGCCAATCCAGCGACACTGGTAATGACAAAAGATAGATTGATACATAAAACTACTTTCTGCAGTTAAGAGTAATGAAAATTTTGAGTGGATATATACAGATTTTCACAGTAAAAGGACTAATTTCTTTAGGTCATATTTGTACTATGTGAAATAATTCTGGTTTTATTCTAGCATTTGCCAAACATCTTCTTACATAAATATTCAACATCTTCAGTTACTTGACCACTATACTTCTCATTACAACTGATTTCTTGTTCAACCACAATACACATCATCAAAATGTTCCCTAACAGGTTGGTGGAATAATTAATTCTACATTATCCCATCTTCATGACTGTTACTTTAATGAAAAGTGAGTTAAATGGCCCTTCACCAATACAACAATTACTCCAATTATTATTATTATTAAAATTCTAGTTTAATGTATCCCCATATAAAATATTACCATTGGCTGTCTCCAACTTTATATTTTCACTTTATATTTTTATAATATCAGTTTCTACCAGGTGATATTCCAACCATGATAACTGTTTTCGATTGAGATACAATGTCTGTAGTTTGAGGGGCAGGGTATTAGTCAGTACCACAGAACCCAGTATTTGACTGATATTTTATTGATCCCTAGTGGGACGAAATGCAAAGTTGACCTTGGTAGAAGTCGAACTCAGAACATAAAGTGTTGGAAGAAGTACTACAAGAATTTTGTCTGGCTCTCCAATGATTCTGCTAGTTTTCTGCTTAACACTCTTGTTACCATATTTCTGTTGAGATGCTCTGTGTTTCTTTCAGTTTTAAATATAACAAAGAATTTAGTAAAATAACTTAGTTATCATTAAGCTAGTGTTAGGAACATAAATTCTGACTAAGGTTTGGTGGAAGATTTTAATTCAGAACTTTTGAAAACAAGACATTTGTACTCCAGAGGCAGTTTCAGGCAGATTGGTATCAAAAGGGTTAATTCTAATTATGATAATGCATCAACATGTTAAATTTCAGATGTCTTTACACAAGATCTTTCAGAATCAGTTGCTCTTATTTATTAATACTATCTTAAAACACATGCAACTATTACTTTCAGTAAACCTTAACTTTTGCTAAAAATAAATCCTAAAAGCTCTTTTTGTTGATTTACATAATTCCTGCTAGTGGTTCTTGGTTTTTTTCTAGAATTATCCAAATGCACTATCAAGTGGAGATTCATTACTTTTAACCAGCATGGTTATCGTTGTGTCACACTAAGTTTATCTAAATAAAGCCACAATCACATGCAGTCTTCTACATGAGGAAGCTTTGTTCAATTGTACAGCCAAGTTCTCTGACATTGAACTACTAGTCACCTTCAATAATTTTTATCAACTTGTAAAATACATACACTAATGCAACAATATGACCATAAGAATAACACCACAGAAATAATATCAAGGTTTTAATGTTATTCATTTACTAGGTTTTTGTCTCTTTTGTGATTGTATTATTTTTGCCTGTTTTTTTTTTTTTTTGAGAAGCTAGGAAATTGAACATTCACTACTTAATCTGTGTGTGCATATATGTGTGTGATATATATACATATATACATGAACATACGCAGTGTGTGTGTGTGTATGTATGTATCTGTGTAAACCTCTGTGCATGTGTGTGTGTAAACCAGTGTATCAAGTTGTGTCCCTTTATGTCAAAAATGTAACTTAGCCAGTTGATTAATAGAGGTACATAAAATAAATACCAGACTAATATAAGTATTGGGAGTTGATATGATTGACTAAAACTGTTGAAGTTGGTACTCCTGCATGGACTCAGAGAGAGTGAGAGAGAGATGGATGGATGGCTATATTACCTCACATATATGCACATGCGCACTCACACACATGTATATATGTACTACTTACTATGAGTGGGATAGTTTTTGTTGTAATGTTTGTCCTTCCCCTTACTTACCAGTCAACCGTGAATTAATTGCAGAACCTATTGGCAATCAAGCAAAAAAACATTGCTATGCATCTTATTGACTGTGCCAAAAGTTTGAACTTAAGACCTTGTGGTTAGCAGTTCACCACCTGAACCCCGCAGCTGTTTATATATTTGTGCTTGTAAACAGAATGCAGAATAATTATCCATGATTTTGATTTCCCTTTTGAAAAATTCTTTATTCTCAACTCTTATAATGGACACAAATATATAATTCATTATGTACAGTGTTGCACTAGTAATTTATGTGCAGTATCATGTGCAGGTCTCATGTTCCTGACAGATGTTGATCAAAATCGAAGTTCATACATTGTATAACTACTGGGTGGGCAATACCATTTGCCACAACTTTGCTAAATCAAGATAGATAGGACTCTTTTCTATAATTACTTCTCTCTTTCTCAATTAAGTCAGACATTTATAAAACATACACATTATATACAGTGCCTCAAATCAGCCCTTGTAGAGCTTGTATCAAATGATTATGCTTTTGAAATGGGGTCATCTTGTGTAGCCAGAGGTGGACTGCTAAGTTTGTATATTACTTTAACTTGAAATATGCTAATGGCTTTAAAAAAAGGCATGTTCACATTGAAAGCAAAGTATTAATATTTCTTCCTTTGGATTAATTGTAAAGAAATCAGTTATATTTTATCTATAAAAAAAAAACCCCTCAAAAATTAAAAATGAATTAGTAATCTATAATTGGTTTCTTAATTAACAAATGAAATGTTTCTGTTCTAGAAGATATTTAGGTTTCATCTCAATGGAAATAATGTATTTCTTTGAAGGAAAGTTAATTCTGATGCCTACAATCAAAATATTGAGAATATATAGTGTTGTTTGAGTTCTGTAATATACCATATAGATTTCCAGATTGCTTAGTTGGCAGAATACTAGAATACAATTTGCCAATGCACTAAATTCTCAGAATCCCAGACCTCTTACTATAAATTGGTTCACAGAGAAATGTAACTCATAACTGTAGGCAAGAACATTGTAAAATTGAGGACTGATTTGTTAGCTTGCTGTGTTTAATTTAGTTTCTTTTGGAGAGGAAATGAGCTTTGACAGACTACATTCTCTTACAATTATTGTCTTTGGTGATGCTCTAAGACCTACTTTAGTCATTGGAATGTCCCCCCCTCTCTCTCTTGCCCAAGCTGAACACAAGGTTCTTTGTATATTACAAGTATTCATGAGTGTGTTTATGTGTGAATCTATAAATTAAATTTCTAAATTTTGTTTTGATTTTTAATTTTTACCACTCATTTTCAATATTGGGTTTAATATTATAAATTACATTATTTATTTCATTCTAATATTTGTAACAACTTTGTTATGTTTATTTTGAAGTAAAAGATATAAAGCACAAACAAAATCAGTTTTGTCATCTACAATTCATATTCACTATTTTAAATGCTACTTTATTTTTTCTCCCCCACCATGTTTCAAAAACATGACAACAGCAGCACTCACTAATTTAACACAATATAAGCTTCTTTAACAATTAGATACTTCATCTCCACCCTTATTGGTTACTATTACACATAGAGGTATCAGCATGTACAAGTTGCTCCAATGACACATCATAGTGCCTGCAAAAAGAGGAGAATCATATGCAATGGTGTGAGCCAAAATTTTATTGCATAATCTTCTCGAGTCTTTAGTATTCAGTTCTCTTCTGCATAAGTGTTGCTTTATAAACCCTCTTATTATTTATGGAGAACTGTTTGGAGTAATGATGATGACAGCTTTTAAAATAGTAATCTTATACATGTTGAAGTAATAATGATACTCACTGGTTCCATTAGGACAATCTTAACAATATCCTAAATTAAACTTTTATGTATTTTGTGTTTGCTCCCTTGAAATATGTCAAAACAAAAATATATCAAAAGTAAAAAAAAAAAAAGTAAAAGAAAAGTGGTATTGGTGCTAATGTCACTATGATTTTGGTCTGATGAATTTATTTTTAATTTGTGTCATAAAATAACTAACCCAAAATGATTGCTGTATTTACTATTTTTGTTTGATGAAATTTTTTTAAAATGTTTTAGTTTAATAAAATACATTTTACTCCCTCTGTCTATCCATATACACACAAATATAAATAAATAACATATATA
>NC_068984.1:38144616-38150098 GCF_001194135.2 Octopus bimaculoides
ATATATATATATATATATATATATATATATAATTTGTGTTGCCCATGTTTAGCAAAATTCCATGGAATGTTTTGTCTGATTGAATGCAAAACAAAGAAGAAAAAGAAAGCTTTCTTATAAATAGTAAAAAAAATGCACATTTACTACTTGCATTTGATGAAAGACATTTCTAACTATTCTTTATCTAAAAAAAATCAATATCTCTGAGGATAATCTTTATTCTTTTATCAATATATTCCCTTCTCTTGATTTAATTTGGCTCTTTGATCTCTCTTCTTATTTATTATTTTTATTTTATAATCCTACTCTTCTTTTACCTTCAGCCACAGTGTTCACTTTTGTAACTAAACTGCAATACCTATGTCTTTGATACCTGCCTTTACCCCTTACTAGTGGTGACTCATCACTGGTGTTCTTTTTTCTTTATCATCATCACCATCATCAACAACAAGCTGGTAGACCAACAGAAGTGCCAGAGTGCTGGACTAAATGCCTTGCAATATCTAGTTTCATCTGCCTATGTTCTGAGTTCAAATGCTGCTGAAGATGATGTTTTATTTATTTTTTTTTTTATTTTGCCTTTCATCCCTCCAGTGTTGATGAAATAAGTACCAGTCATATACTAGGTAAATTTAATCAACTATGATCCCTCCCTTAAAATATCTGTGGCTATGTGCCAAAATGAGAAACCGTTATCTTGATGTTTTGAGAAGTACTCATCTCACAAGAACTGATAGCCAATTGGGTAAGGTAACTGGACACTACTTAGTCTCTGGTATCAAAAGTTCAATCCCATTACAAGCAATGCAATGTATTCTTGAGCAAAACACTTCCTTCTACTTGCCAAAGTTACCATAACTAATTAATAACTCCTGATGACTATATCATCACTATCACAATCGACCATTACTATTATAATTCATTACCGTTATTATCATCATCATTATGATCCTCATTGACACACAATTAAGTGTTGAACATCTGATTCCTAGCCAATATGTTTGTATCTCACCATGGGAATTGTGTCAGTGTTTATACAGAGTACCTGATTACTTATGTCTAAGGTATCACATCATCATTATCATAATCATCATCACTATAAACATGAAAATGATACTTAAAAGAAACCCTTTATAAACGCCAATCTTTTCTTCATTGAGTGAAAGCTTAAAAAACAAATTTAAATAATAGTAATGATAAGGAAGATGATAATGATGACTACAATAAAAATTTATAAACATGTCTGTATACGAGTAATTAATTTAACAATTTATTTTTTCTGTCATGTTAACAAAAAACTCATTTTGTTTTTCAAATTGTAAAATATTTATATTATTTATATCAATTTAGTAGCAAGAAAATAGCTGCTGGTGTGATCCTGTTTTTTAATTTTTTTGTTTACTTGTTGTTGCTCTGTGTGTGTGCATATGTATTTTTTAACTTTTAAAATATTTTATTAATTTTACTATTTACTGTAAAAAGAAAAAGAACATTTTTGAAACCAAAATCCAAATGATCCTTCAACTGACTTGATATTTTGATTCCCTTATTTTTTATTTTTATTTTTTCTCTTGTCCTTTTTGCATCAGTTTGGAAAATATCATTTTCTTAAAACTATGTACTTATAAATAATAAATAAAAATAAACATTTTGTTATTGTATGAATTTTAAATGAGGTTTTATTTACTTGACATTTTTTGTCAGTATTTGCAGTTTTTTAATCTGAAAATATTTTAATCTCAAAATATAGTAGACCCACTCACCACAACTGAATTTAGATCCTAAAACTATGGTGCCATGTAAAAAGCAGTGGTGTGAATGCTGATACCATTTTAAAAGCACCCAGTACACTCTGCAAAGTGGTTGTCATTAGAAAGGGTAACCAGCTGTAGAAACCATGCCAAAACAGACTATGGAACCTGGTGTGACCCCTGGTTTTTCCAGTTCCTGTCAAGACATCCAACCTGTACTAGCATGGAAAATGGACATTTGATGTTGATGATGAGAATAATTCATGCCAGAGCTACATAGAATTGTCCTTCCAGATATAGATCAGTAAGGAAGAACAAACTGTGTTACTCAATGATTGATATTAAGATTCATTGACTATTACTACAAAAGCCATGCAAACTGGAAATTGTAATCAGGTAAGGGTGATCAACAGATTTGTGTCACAATTTCCCAGTTTCATTCTTGGCACAATGACGTTTTACATACTGTTCATCATTTCTTACTATGCTGCTTTCACTTATGTGTTCATGTAAATGGGTTGTTTGAATTCTTGTTTTATTACAACACCCAATGCCTTGCAATATCTAATTTCATCTGCCAATGTTTTGAGTTCAAATGCTGCTGAAGATGATGTCTTATTTCTTTGTTTTTTATTTTGCCTTTCATCCCTCCAGTGTTGATGAAATAACCACTACACCATATGTCCACGGGCATATGGTGTAGTGGTTATTCTGAGTTCGATTCCAGGCAGTGACCTGAATAGTAATAGTAATGATAATAACAGATCAAAAATTACCTTAGGAATGAGAACCCAGGTTCAAAATTTCCCCAAGACACTTGATGAAGGCTGGAGAGTATATCAGCCAAAACATTATGTTAACAACAAACAAGACGAGGACAAATATCCATCAATTGTAAATAATGTATCCATTATCCTTATTTAAATTTCATAACAGCTAAGGTCAAAGTATGGCTAAGGATGGGTTGGGGGGAACACTATCAAAGTTACAGCTGTGTAGGGATTCCATTGAATAACATTATACAGGCTAAGTTCATCAAATGCAGAAATCAAGACTTTTGTAAGTAGTTATTTCTTCAACAAAAATATTAATAATTTCCTCATTAATAAAATCATCAACATTGGAAAGATAATATTGCTTAGTCTATGAGGTTTGGTTGACCAAATCCAATGATATGCTAAAACCTTGACTTGTCATTTCAACACAATCTTAACATCATTTAGAAGCTCAATCTTGCCATTGCTATCCACTTGTTCCTTTCCTTCACCAACAAAAAGTTGAAAATTAGTTTAATGGTAATCCTCTTAATTTGGTAATTGCATATTCATAAGTTTTATTATTCTCCTAGTAAGTGAAGAATGAGTTCTCATTTGTTCACATTAGCTGCTCCACTAATTTCTTTAAGGTAGGAAGCATTTGTTGAAAATTGTCTAGAAATACTATGATCTTGCCATCAAAAAGTAAACTATTTTGCAACAGATCACAAAGTGTGCAGTCATTGGCTTAATATACCTACTTTAATATTTGTGGGGCTTCAATCCAACAGATGAAACCAAAGTCTCAAATTATTTTTGTCACTTTGCTGTTAACATCAGTGTTGCAAACAAAACCCCTGTCAAAGAAAGTGGAATATGGAAATTTGGATGAGCTATAAAAGAACTTTGGTAGAACAGTGCACTCACTTGGTGCAAGAGAGAGAACTGGTTGGTCTAAATATGCTACTAACTATTCAATAAAATGTTTGATAGAAATATGCCTTTCTGGAGCTACCAGAACCAGTAACAAAGAAAAGGTTTTGAACTTGGATTGTTGCTGTATGGGACATCCATTAGTATTTTGTTACTCTTCTTCAATATATCTTTTGAATGTTTGCTTCGGCTCTAAGTAGGTTGTGTTGCTAATGTATGGAGGTAATTCCAAAAATTCTAATTCATTTGGTACAAACGTCTAAGGGATGAACTGTTAAATAGAAGTTCCATTTTGGAGATAAGGTATTTTCAGTCAGTGATAACAACCTTCTTTAATTGTTTATCATCAATGTAATGATGCTGCAAGTGATGGTCTACTTTAGATAACTTATGATTTTGAAAGGGTTTCAGTTGACCTGAGACTTCATAAAACAATATCAAAGTAAACAGATCTTGAATGTGAGGTGCAGAATAGATTTCAGATTTAAGGTACTATTAATATTTTCATCAAATGCCATAATCTGCTTGATGTTTCCCAAGTTTTCAGTTACTAAAACCAGCATGTCTCAGATGTGTGTAGTAAAAGCATATACAAATACTATTTTCAAGAATCTTCAGCTGACACAAAATGTTGACAATCTGCATTTTCTCTTGAGTTCTTTGACACAAATTTTATGTTTTAAAGTGTGCTAAATTAATGTCTTCCATCACAATTTTATGTTAATTTGTTTTAAATACCAGCTTACTAATGACAAAGTTATTTTACTAAATTCTTCATTTAAGAGTGCAGTGAAACAAGGATAGCCAAACTGTTAATATGCACCTGTTGCTTTAGTATGCATAGGGGTTGTCAAATTGCTACCCTTTTATATTCACCTTAAGGAATATAAGAAATAAACAAATATAATGGCAGTATTTGTCATAGAATTTCTAGGAGACAAATACAAGATTGTAACATTTCTAAAGGAATATTTCACTTCACAGTGTAAATTTGCTGGTAAACAGAAAATTTACTGTGGTACTCATCCAACAGGTGAGAATGCTAGATTTGCATTTCTGCCTCATTGAGCTTTCTTAGTAGCACATTCTCACATCCAACTGCATGCTAAGACAAAATCCATTGCTACTGATATAGGAGAACAGTGATTGAACAGTCACTCTGCAGCAATTAACTACGTAGTTGAATAAAAATCTGTTATATACAACACAGTATTAGATTAAAATAGACATCCATGTATCATACTTGATATAAGTACATTGCAAAAAAGCAAATTTAGTATAGTATTCATCCAGAGATAGTATCTCTTATGAACATACTGTGCATATAAGGGATTTTCACTCCAATAATGATACAGGAAAATTTCCCAGGAATACTTTCTGTATGAAGAACATACAGTTAAGTGCTTAATGACATACTTAATGTAATGAACTAAAAAGAATTGTTAATCGATTAAAACTATATCTGTAATTAGAATAAAAGTCTATTTACATATTTCATTGACATTGCTTGCTTTGTCAATAAATGGATGAAAGTCAAATTTGACCTTTAGCAGAATTTGAACTCAGAACAAAGTGATAAAACAAATCTTAATACTTTAAGCGATTTAGTGTAGTGTTTTCAGTTAACCTCCAATTAGTCATCCTTCTGACCCAACATGGGAATCTCTGTATAACCACTTGATCTGCTAGAAATAACAGCCAAACCTTTTTCAAATCACCCTGGCATCTTGAGAAAAAACAAAAAAAAGACATATTAGGCAATATAGTTCTAAATAAATAAATAAAAAAATAAAACTGGATGGTCACAGCTGGAGTGCTCAAACTGAGCTGACCTGGGTCTAAACAAGAACTAGCCACTTTAGAAATAATATACCGAAGAATATTAGTGCTTTAAGATCAGACTAGTGCTTTAAGATCAGACTAGTGCTTCATCATAGATTAGCTACTGTCATCTCAGCCTATGCACCTCAACCTGGGCTACCAGATGGTCTGAAAGACCAATTCTATGACACCCTCTTGCAAACTACCTCGTCGACGAGTGAC
>NC_068984.1:38152975-38167916 GCF_001194135.2 Octopus bimaculoides
GGCACATAAAAGACACCATTTCGAGCGTGGCCGTTTTCGTGCGGGTGACACGTAAAAGCACCCACTACACTCTCTGAGTGGTTGGCGTTAGGAAGGGCATCCAGCTGTAGAAACTCTGCCAAATCAGACTGGAGCCTGGTGTTGCCATCCGGTTTCACCAGTCCTCAGTCAAATCGTCCAACCCATGCTAGCATGGAAAGCGGACGTTAAACGATGATGATGATGATGAAGCTCCAGTCCTTGTTGCAGTGTGGTGGGTTACGTGTCTTGATGACTCTGAGAGCCATGCCAGCGGAGTGCAAGCTCATGATAGGGCCTCCCATGATGGATAGTTTAAAGAATAGAGTCCAGACTAATAAGGTAAAGATAGGCTTGCATAGAGCGAATACCTCTATCTAGAAAAAAAGCAAAGTTATAGAAATTTCAATGACAGTTCAGAACTAACGATACTTGGGAGAGGAAGGCCTTCCCTCAGGGGAGCATATGTGTTGTAGTGTAATCTGAAAGGAAGAGCTGTAAAAGCAAGGATCCAACTGAAGAGACGCAGAAAAGAAAGACTGGAGTTGAAAGCAGTGAAGAAAATTCATTGATGGCTTATGCTCCATGAAGAGTGATGTGATAAGGCTTAAGTAAGTAAAGAACATTAAGACAAGACATATAAAAAGACAATAACGAATTTGTTAAAATAACTGATTTATTTCTTTAATTTAATTTCAATAAGAATATAATAAAGTATTAAAGTGGGTTTTAGAGAAATAGAGAGAGAGAGAGAGAGAGAGAGAGACAATGGATCTAACATTTTAATTTTTTTTTTTTTACTTTCTGTAGCTTTTTTTTCTCTTTTTGATATGTATATGATAGATCCATTTTACAGAAAAATGAAGGATCCGAGAAATTGAAAGGAGGGATTAATCCGTTGAAATGAAGATGAGTAACAGTAAATACGCAAAATGTAAAAGAATATTTGAGTAAAAAATAAGTTTAAAAAACAATAAAAAACATCGGTAATGGTAGAAAACATAGAAGATGATGGTTGTGACTTTAGAAATGGTACAAAATATAAATAATTGTGGGCCTGACCAAGATAATGATTAAATGCATAAAAAATGGTAGTAAAAAAAGGAAACAATGTTTGTGACTCTAGCAATGATAGAAGACATAAAACTTGAGGTCGTTACCCTTAAGATGGTAGAAACAGTTCAAGAAAATGATGGCCGTGGTAATCCATAGTACAGAATGGCTGGAGACACGCAAACTTGGAATGGTCATGACCAAAATAATGATTTAGACAGCCAACAATTGATAATAAAATAACATTAGTCAGAATTTGAAAATATCTAAGAAACAAAATAAATATATGAAAGAAAAATCATACCATAATGACAATAACAGTAATAACATAAAAAAGTTTGTTATCACATTAGCAGCAATATATATATATAGAAAGAAGAAACTGTCCATAATAGCTTTGTTGTTTTTTTTATTATTATTATTATTATTATTATTATTATTATTATTATTATTATTATTATTATTATTATTATTATTATTATTATTATTATTATTATTATTAGCAGCAGCAGCAGCAACACTGTTGTGTCTCACAAAGACTATATTTTTAGATTTCATTTCTGCCATGTTTCTTAGTGATAGTGTATTAATATTTTCCAGGCCTTCATTTAACTGCAATTATGACATTTAAGACAAAAGAAAAAAGTTGCTTTCTTTTTTCTTGTTTTTCTTTCGCTCATTTTTCTCCCCTGTTGTAATAAAGTATGTGATATTGCAAGTGAGAGGTATCAATCATCTCAGCCAACAATAACAGCTTTGAACATGATAATATTGTAGTAACTGTTTGAGACAAAGAGAAATAATAAACTATAATGGAAAAATGAAAATAAGGAAGATTGAAATCTATTGAACAAATTGTGTGCCTGTGGATGAATATATATCTATACACACATATTTATATATGTGCAAACACACACACACAACATACTCACAAGCACACATATATATATCAACATTTTAATGTCCACTTTTTCATGCTTGAATCAATCAGACTACCTATGGCCAGATGGTCCTCTTAAACCCAACCCTACCACCTGTTTCTGAGTAAGGTAATATTTCTCCTTAGCAAAACATGTTTCCATGAAAGACTAGAAATAAATGTATTGTATGACAGTGATGCTTGCCCACAACTATTACACAATGTCAAAACAAGGAGACACATACACAGAAATATATATATATATAACAAGCTATGCGTAGCTGAACTCATGGAAATCCTGAAAAACTTACATGTACCAGGGACCATACTGAACTCCAGAACAGAGATTTTGGAGTTGTGCTTGCATTTCAGGAAATTCCTGTTAGCGTTTTGGGAACCGCATAATGGTAATAATAGTGGTATGAATGATAATTACACTACAGCTGGAAACTGATTGCTGATGAGAGTAGGAGATAACCCCCTCATAGATGACAGGTGGCATGTCTGAAGGAGGACAACAGCTGGAAATCAATGACCTGCACCAAAGGGAGATAATCTCTATTGTTTATATTTATCGTTTTCCCCTTCATATTTTAAAGAGGTCATAGGGTCTGAAGATATGCCATAAAGGTACCCTTTATGGTGAGAAACTCAGGGTCACCCTATAAACTATGAATATAGACTGCTATACTTCTTAGAGTGTGCTTCTTCTTTGGATTCATATTTTTCTAAAAAACGTTTATATATATATATATATATATATATACATACATACATACATACACACACATATATACACACACACACTCAAGTGAGTATATAAGTGCAAAACAAGGCGGAAAAAATAATACTTGAATACCAAAGGTAGAGTAATATACTTCTTATTAAAGCTGCAAAATTATCACAGAACTATTATTCAGAGTTTCACGTTCCTGTTTGTTGGGTGATAATTTTACAGCTTTAATAAAAAGTATATATATATATATATAGTTGAAATTTATAGAAAAACAAAAGATGAAGACAAGTGTATGAACAGCAAGCAGGTGTATTAGTTTGATGCTCAGAAAAATGAAAAGGACTTTTACGTTTCAAGTATATGCTCTTCAACAGAAAGGAATAAGAGAAAATAAACAGAGAGAGAATGAAAAAAAAAAAACTTGTAGATTTAGCAGTCAAGCATGGCGAATGATTAGAAAAAAAGTTTGAATGAGGAGGTTAAAAGGAAGGGAGATAATAAAGTGCTGGTGATCCCAAATGAAGGTGCATGTGTGTATATGTGAGAACGGTGTGTATGAATGTGTGTGAATAGGGGTTAGTGACTCTGACGTGTGCGAGTGTGTGCATCTGTAATGTGTGTGTGTGTGTGTGTGTGTGTGTGTGTTGTGTATAGCAGTTGAGGTATGCTTTTTCATGTGGTGTGAGTACATGTGTATATATTTATATATGTATGTTAATACCAAACAGTGAGAGTGAGTGCTCAATGCTGCACTAGAGGATAATATTCTTTATTTGTAGGTTAACAAGGTTAGTTTCATGCTGAGAATTCTCAACAATTATCAAACTTGTCATATGGGACATTGGTACTCATCTTTCTCTCTATATATTCCATGCCAGCATGGAAAGCAGACATTAAATGATATCTGATTGGTTTGTTTTAATATCCACTCACAGGGTTTTGGTTAGCCTGGAACTATATATATATATATACATAATATATTATTTCGCTTTCTTTTTACCCCTTCCCAATCTCTCCTACTAATGGCATTAGCATAGAAGGTGGACGTTAAACGAGAATGATGATGATGATGATACTGCGTATGCTGTTTTCATTAGATTTTATATACGAGTTATGTTTTAATCAAGATGACTCCAATTTATTATCATATATCTTATTAGTCATGAGGAAAGCTGTAGCCATGATACTTTACAGAGCTTTCACCAATAGTACTAATAAATTGCATACCAAAATTATCTTAGAAAAATTTTGACAAATACTTTGATGTTTTTTTTTTCTATTATTATTACAATTAGCTTTTTTTACTAGAATCATTTTAGAAATGAATTTTTAACAGTTCTTTTAAGAATATTCTAATACTGATGACACAAAAATAAAAACAGCAACACAAGCAAAATTCAAAGAAGCCATACAATTTAACCCTTTCACATTTAAATTGGCCATATCCAGCCAAAATATTCTACCTGTTTTATATTCAAACTGACTATATTTAGCCCCTCACACTTACCCTATAATGTCATACCAAAAATAATCAAACACATCATTGAAATCTCAATGCAAAAAGATAATGCATGGATAGTTCAAAATAATGTGAATAAATAAGCATTACATTTGACAAAATAATCTAAATGCTAAATATCATCACACAGATGCAAGGACTTATTGGCATTTGCTTTCTTTTGGACAACATTGATAGGCTGGAAGAAAGAAAGAGAGAGTGAGAGAGGCTTGCATGCATGAGCAACTGCTAGTTTTCCATAAAAAAAGTTCTTGTCTAGGACTGCTCTTAGGATACATACAGAGACTTTGTATATATAATCTTTACAACAGGTATGGACAGCCTTTTACAAGAAGAGAGTCACGTGAAACATAGCTCATTATCAAACAGGCAACTAATTTTTTTTTTAAGCGGTGTTGTGCCTTTTAGAAGTTTGCCCAAGACTGCTTTGCAACAATGCCACTGTATCCATCAGTATTATTAAAGAAATGGAATATAATACTATTTGTATAAGTATAATGCAAAAGTTCTCAGTACAAGTAAGTTTTAATTTACTTTTAGGGTTTTTAAAAAGTGAGAAGTATTTATAGTTTTTTTTTTAAAGAATACAACTAAAAAATAAGGATAACTAGGTGAGGTTACTGCAATGACAGTTTAATTTGATTTGTTGAAGGTTAATAGATTGTGGGAAACTGAGAAGAGTACAGAGATTCTGTAAGGATATAGAGAAATATATATTTAACCATTTTTCAATTGTGTTATTTTTCCTTAATTTTCCTGTATAGAAATGATGTCTGAAGTGTTTAAGAAAGAAGAGAAATAAGAAGATGCAACATTTAATACCTTTCTTACAAATGTATGTAATATTAATAAAATGGAATGATTATTAGTGTGAAACAAAACTGGGCCACAGCAAGTACCATACAGGATACTTGTTACCCCTAGTTATCGTTTAATATTTTCTCATATAAGCATAGTACTTCTCTTATGTTTCCATTCACATCTATGATTTATTTTAAGATTATAAATGGACCTTAGTATTTGAATGGTACTTTACCAGCCCTAAAAGGATGAAAAGTAGAGTTGGTCATGATAATTAAATGCCACAAAGCATTTAATGCTTGAATGACCTACCAATCCATGTTTCTAATATGATTGGAAGAAGGAATTATTAGTGATGACACTTGCACCTTTCTAAAGACTATTAATAACTTTCATAGACACAAGACCACAAATTTGTAAAGGTAGAGGAGTATAGTTGATAGAATCAACACCATAAACTGGCATATATTTTATTATCCCTGGAGGGATGAAAGGCCAAGTCAACCCTGGTGATATTTGAACTCTGAACATAAAGTGACAAAACCAAATACGGGGCAGCTTTTAATCTAGCACTCTACTGTTTCTGCCATTCCAATACCTTCAATTTTATATTACTGATAAGTAGGATAGATGATGACAAATTTGGAAAAGAAAAGAGAGTTATTTTAGTTGTACAAACAACTAAAAGATATTCAATCCAACACAGATTTAGATGATTGTCTCACATGCTTTAAGAATAAGGTATTTATGGTTTAGATAATACTTTGAGCAATAATTAAAAAACCCTTAAAGAAGCAAGGGCAAAAAAAATAGGGATATGATGGTGGTGGTAGTAGTAGTAGTAATTGATAATGACGGTTGATATCAAGTAAAATATTTATCTCACACAATTGAGATAAATACAGGTTAGTTGCTTGACATTTTGTAATTAGAGATATGTGTTAATGAGTAATGAACCCAGGGGGAAATTATGGTGTTCATGCCTTTCACAAAGGCATTGGTGGTGTAAGTGAAATGAAATAGTTACAACTAAGTATCAAAACCAGATAACAAAATTCTGTTGGCTAGGTGCATACTTTCAACTTTACAGCACTTGCCAAGGATTATGGTTAAAAAACAAACTATTAATTTATTGATTTTATATGGGAAGGGCTAAAATGGAGAGTTTGATGAATAGAGTTTTATTATTGAAAAAAAAAAAGAAAAATTGGATAATCTTAGTTATTCACAACTTTACAGAATTATTAAGAAACTAAATTGTAGGACAAAAAAATTCATTAATATTGACATCTTACATTGGAACAGAGCCACACATTTGCCAGGAAAGGGTAGAAGTTGACTGAATTAACCACAATGCATGGCTGGTCCTAATTTTATTGGCTGTGGTCATATGAAAGATGAAGTCAACTGCAGTGAGATTTATAACTGTGTACTCTGCATGTACCTTTGGCTATTATTACCCTCTTTCTTTACCTGTCTTACTGCTGTTTACTGGCTCTTTTTTTCTTCTCTTTTCTGATGAGCTTTAGTACACATGAGCACTGTATACACTTAATTCATTATCATAAATATTATATAATACAAATACAGAAATAAATATTTCAAAAGCATCTAAGCCCAATGCTTTATCATTTCAGTTGACTCATACCTTCCATGAGTATTAATATTTTTATTTTATTAAGAATACATAAATTGTCACACATATACAGATATATATAAATATATATATATATATATATATATATATATATATATATACACACAGACACACACATAGAGTGAAAGAGAAAATACCTTACATAAAAAAAAATTGATTTCTTACATAATAAAAAAAAAAAGAATTGAAATTGTAACATGCATTGTAAAGGAAAGTATCAACAAGACATGATTAAAATCTTCACTCATAGTGAAACAGAAAGATTTCATCAGTTATGAATCAGACTATGTATGTATGTGATATGTAACAAAGTTATTTCTTTATATTACTGTGAGAGTACATATGTACAAAGGAGTACCCAAAAGTAACCGGAAACGTTCTCTGTGGGACAAGCCCGCTGTAGTCCAGGCTTCCACTGCTAGAAGTCACTTGATGCAACCCTCAGGCATCAGTCTGCAAATGGCATTGTCCAATGAGGTCATACTGCCACATGGTACATCTTTGCTTTGCAGTGCTTCTCTCCTGTTCGTTGATTTTTGTGATGGCTGAAACAAAGGAACAGCATGCTTCCATAAAATTCTGTTTTCTGGTGGGGAAAACAGTGGCTGAAACAGTTGTCATGTTTCAAACAGCTTACAAGGGTGCTGCCATGAGCAAAACACAAGTTTTCCTTTAGGAATGGTCACTTGTCACTTGAGGACCCACCTCGATCAGGGGAATTGTCGACCTGAAAGAATGAAAATATCATGAAAATTCATGAACTGATCTTGGAGGACCATCACTGAACAATTGACAAACTTGCTGATATGACTGATGTGTCTTGGAGCTCCTGCCAACGAATTTTGAGTGAGGAATTGTGAATGAAAAGAGTTGCAGCAAAATTTGTGCCTTGCTTGCTCACAGAAGATCAAAAGCAGTCACAACTAAATGTTTGTTGTGAACTGAAAGAACAGTTGGAAGTTGATCGGGACCTTTTTTTGAAAGTCATCACTGGTGACGAAAGCTGATGCTACGGAATTTGCAGATGTGGAAGAGGGGAAGGAAAAAATCGAAGGAGGTGTTAAAATGTATCATTTCACAAGAGTTCCAGCACTGCTTGAAACAGTGAAAAGCCTGTCTGGAGAACATTTTGAAGGCAATAAAAGTGTAAACATGTAAAACTAAGTGAATAAAATAATATTGGAAAATTCTGGCTTCTTTTGGGTACCCCCTTGTAATATGTCTTTGCTTGTGTGTATGTACATGGGTAAATGTATGAGTGAATGATGTTCAAATCACAGTGACCAAGAAGGTAAAGTGTGTGTGTGCGTGTGTAAACCACCAGCATCACTTGCAAGTGAGTATGACATGGTAGCATGTA
Source organism: Octopus bimaculoides (assembly GCF_001194135.2). NCBI lineage: Eukaryota > Metazoa > Mollusca > Cephalopoda > Octopoda > Octopodidae > Octopus > Octopus bimaculoides. Next base: position 38,161,039 of record NC_068984.1, read on the forward strand.
CCATTTTCCATCAGTTACTTTAGATATATATGTAGTCATAAAGAAGAAATGGACGACCCCTTGGCTCTTCCATCTTGGCCCCAACAAAACATCAAGAATGCGACAGTTGGAGGAAGAGAGGGCAGCACCAGCATTCAGTTGTCCTCATTTACAGCTGAATAAACTGGTGCAATGTTCAAGAGCACAATACATAATCTTGTCCATGAATCAAACCAAGTTTATACTCATGAATCTAAGAACTAAACCCATACACCATGTACTTTCACATAAATACATACATAAACATATATATATATATATATATGTATATAATGATATGATAACCATAGTTGAAGTATGTGATTAATGGTTATAAGGAAAAAACAATTCTATGGAGATTTATTTTTGATCCAAGAATCAAATTCTTACATTTAGGACTTATATATAACTAGAGATTTGAAAAGAACTTCCCACAAATAAATAACCATGTTTTATATATATATATAAAACTTTGTGTGCGTGTGTGTATATATATATATATATATACATACATACACACACACATACATAATAGTATTTAGAATAGCACTAAACTTCTTTTTACTATGCAATCAACTAGATTGAAAGAAAATGAACCATTTAATCATTTCTATAAGAAGAAAAAGAGAAAAATAGCAATCAACATTATCTTAAATTGAGAACAAAAAAAGTTCACTTAATTTCACAATTTTCAGTAAAAAAAAAAAAAAAAAGAATTGAGATAAAAATATGAAAAGGATGAATGCTTAAAACGTTCCACCAGCAACTTCCTGCTAAGAAAGTAGATATTTTATTTGTTTGTTTTATGGCCAATTTTGTAAGGAGAAGAATAACATTGATTGCATCAACCAAGGTATTTTCCTGGTATTTATTTCAGTGGTTTTACTGGAAGTGGGTGAATAACAAATTCATCTTTGCTAGGATTTGAAATCAGAATAAAGTGAGCAGAAAATAAACACTCTAAAGGATTTGGTTAAGTGTTCTATTGTGTAGCAGGAGATTACACCTCTCAGTATTTAATTTGTTGATACACATCACCATTGGCATGAAGAATGAAAGTAAATTTAAGACAACAGCAGAATTTGACCTCAAGACACTGAGATAATGGACCTGATGGTATAAAAGCATTGATGCTGCTTATGATAAACTAATGTAGATATGAAATGAAAGACTTTTAAAAGAGATGAAGTGGTGTTCATGATGTTCTATTTAGCATTAGCTAATTAATGTATGAAAAGGGGAATTAGATGTATTTGTTGAACCAAATCCATTTTGCATTATTCAGATAACCAGGCTCTTATCTCACTATTCTGATGACATACGTTTTTGTGAAAATGAGTTCATATCTTGTGGAATACAGAGGATTCTAAGCTGAAACCATTTTATTAGTTTTCAAAAATAATGATTAGAAAACAATTCTACACTTGCTTTATGTGAAACGGTCATCAGCATCAGCATCACCACGATCGTCACATAAACATCAAGATAAGAAGAGTTATATACCCTGCACAGAATCACAACACTATGGCTGCAGTGATTTTCAAATTAATTTCCATGAAATCAGTAGTCAAGCTGATATACTAAGAATATATATATATATATATATATATATACAAATATATATATATATACAAATATATATTTATACAAATATATATTTATACACATACATACATATATATAGAAATTATCATTAAGTGTTTATATAAAATCTTTTCACTTTTTTTATGCAGTCTTGCATATTCTTTGTGCTATTATTCACATCATCCAAACAACAAAGAGAATCCAATGATGACTTGGGCTGTTGTACAATTATAGAAAAGGGATTCCACATTATTTCTCATTGTGAGAAATAATTATGCTTCTCATGAGACCAGATCCAATGTGGAGTTGATTAAGATATTTTCACAGAAATTAACACACACCTGGATTCACAAAGCAAAATCTCCAAGTTCATAGAAATATAAAATATTTGACATTGATCCAGTTTCAGTAATTCCCTTATACAAATAACTTTCACTTTACTTATGTCTGCCAAACAATTAATTTTGATGGATTATGCAAGCTGGAGCCATCATTCAAAACTATAATCCTACAGGTTATAGGCCAAACATGCCATCTAGTTTAACACCACTAACTGGTCCATGAGAAGAATTCACTCTGTTGTAAGTATCCAGACTAGAAAAGAATGGACTAAACTCAAGTTCCTTTTCTACCAACATTTTCCCTGCAGATCTCAAAGTTTGGCCTCACCTGCATCAATGTTGTTTGTCTGAAATAACTTGCAAAGGTCAAGGCAATGTTCTGACTAATGCTTTTAAAAACATTATTTAATTAGTTTGAAATCTATGCAGAACATCATTCTCCTATATATCTCAATTGTGTGTTATTTCTTATGAAAACAGGGCATTTTAATAAGTCTTTTTTGATAATAACAGGAAATCTTGTGAAAAAAAGTCCTCAGATTTATAGCACTGGAAAGATGAGCCTATGTCATGTTTATACTTTCTCAGAACTCAAGTGATGTAAGTTAAAGTCTACAACCAAGATATTTGAGACAAGAGTGTTAACTTTTTCTATGTTCTAAGTTCAAAATCCTGCTGACTTAGCTTTGACTTCCATTGCACTGAAAATGAATATCAGGTATTAATCAATTTAATAAAATGTATGGTTTTGGGTTATTGTTGTTGTTATAGTTTTGGTGATGTCAACTCAAAAAAAAAAGACAGAAAAATGAAGTACAAGATTTGAGGATTATGAGATTTAAAGAGTTCAGATTAGCAAAGTATTAGTTTTGTTGTTCATCTCTCTCTACAATGTCACTGAGAAAATAATTCCCAGCAATATACCTGAGTTGATTCAATTGTCATATTTCTGTAAAAGAAATTGGCCTTGTGACTAGTCAAAACAAACAAATAATAATAATAATAATAATAATAATATGTTGAAAACAAAAACAATTTGCATACAAAGAAAAGTAATAAAAAACAGATTCTTTTTATTAAAAATATATATATACTGTATTTTCATATTTGAAGAATATTCCATGATATACAAATTATTATAGTTGTTTGTATGATTTTTAATAAAAAAAATAAAAACAAATGGATAACAAGAAAAAAACATGCGAAAAGGATCATTAAAACTATAAATTCCAGTGTTAAAACCAAAGCATTTGTGTGTTTGTGCTTGTGTGAGTGTATCTTGCTCTTCATATACATGACCATTTTTTTTTTCTGTGATAGCATGCAGGACTGGATTTGATGAATAGAGGCCCAAAACTATTTCCCTTCTGAGGGCCCCTCCCAAACCACTACTCTCAACTAGAATTATTGAAATATGCCCTGGCCAGAGAGTCCTGAGATTTTGAAGCTTCAGGCTTCAGCTTGACAAGCAAACAGGTAAATCCAGCACTGGTAGAATGAATAAGATGTGTTTTGTGGGGCAACTGTTTTCAAATGCTCTTCTTACTAATAATAACCACTCACTTGTCAAGTATGAGTGAAACTTTTCATTATTACTTAAGCAAAACAAGACAAGAAGAGTTCCATACCATACTTAGAGAAACCATATTTTGACTGTCAGAAAGTTTGAACAAATTTCTCTGTAACCAGTAGTCTACTTAATACAACAGTAATTCACTTCTGTGAATAGTAAATTTTCTATGCTTTAATAATTGTTAAACACTTTGAAAAGTAATTATTGAAATTTCAGACAACTTTTCTAGTCTCTACGTTAATTAGATTTCTCTCGTGTAGATTTATCTTAAAGACATAATTTCTAACATAGGAAAAGGGGACCAGTTGATTATATTTATCCTGGTTCTTGAGTTCAGAAGGATAAAAGGTAAAGTTAACTTGGGTGAGATTCAATCTCAGAATGTTAGGGAAAACAACTAAAGACTGCATGACATTTTGTCTGATGCAAAACTGACTTTACCAATCCACTCAATAATTGCTTATAGAGAACTGCAGCTGAATTGGTTGCTAGAGTGTAGGCCTTCCAACATTAAAGAGAACAGTTAGTTCACATTTATTACAATTATTATTTTTTCTATTTCAAAATATTTTCTCCCTTCATAATATGTTGGTGTCAATAATTGTTATAAACTGGAAAGTAAAATCCATAAATGTATAATTCATGTTATATTTAATACATCCAAGATGAATTATCCAACAATCACAACTCCAAAAGGTAATGAAAAATGGAGTTTTTTTTTATACAAATGAAATAAATATAGAAAAGATAAATGTTAGTTTCGACAAATATCTACACACTATCAGATAAATATTTGTACAATCTTTTTTTTCCCCACCATTCATGAACATCTAAGTTTTATAAAACTGGTATTTATTTCCAGTTTGTGTGGCATTAAGCAAAAGGGACAAGAGTCTCCTTTGGATAAAATGCCAGTCCATTTTCCCATAAGTAGGTTTGAGCTCAGCACTGCAAGTCAATAGATACCTTTTCAATTTTAACAGTGCTGTCTCACACAAGGTAAACATAAGGCCACTGACAGGATGCGAACTACTAAATGGAAGGCTGGTGTCTGCATCCCATCAATTCAGCCATCTGCTTACTCTATATGATTTTTAAAGATGCAATTAAAAACAACGTTAAAAAAATATAAATAAAAAACAAAAAAAAATGTTTAATATTTTTCAGCAATGAATATTAATTACAGGCAAATTTAAAGAATTAAGTTTCACATAATCACTGGCCAACCACACTTGAGGTAAGTCTTGTAAGTTCTCAAATAATACAATGAATATTTGAGTGAAAGTATATAAAGAAAACAAAGCCAAGAAAGCTTTTGTTACTGATATTGGAATTGACTCTGCAAATACAAATTGGTATAAATTTCGGCTGATGAATTTCTGAAGCAAATTTGGGCTAATCAAAATATTAGATTACGCTCTGAGCAAACTAATTTGAAGTTTATTAAGTCTGCATCAAAATCAAACTGGAAATTTTTGTTAAGAATATTAACAACATCAAAAAATCACAATAATCAAAAACCAAAAAAAAAAAAAAAAAAATTCATATTTTTTAAAAACATGTTCATAACAAACTGTTGCAATATTTTATGAGACAAAATGTAAAAGCAATTTTGTTAGCAAAATGGCTTGTTTAGATAATACGTTTTCAAAACATAACTTGGTTGAATAATTTATAAAAATAACTGAACTATATGACTGGACACAACAAAATTTTGAAAGAACCAAAATAATTGGGCAATGAAGAATTCAACTGAAATTCTTACATTTTTTAAAGAATTTTAAATGAAACTCTACATCATTATGACACTCAACATGAATGTGTGTGTGTGTATGTGTGCAAGTGTATACAGATATATACATACATGTATATGTGTGTGTGTCTGTATATATATATATATATATATATACATATGATTTAGAGTACTTATTTGAACTATGGTCTTTCCAGATGTATATTGGCATATTCTACTATATATCCTTATCTATACACAGAGAGATAGAAAGAGAGAGAGGGTGAGAGAGAGTTCTTATAACCGATTCTTGAATTTCTAACAGTGTTGATTAGAAGAGCTTGAGTTCTGCATGTATTCAATAAGATCAGACTGATGACATCTCTCTATGAGTAATAACATCTCTGTTGACAACCTTAAAATTAATACTCTGAAAGACAATTACAACTAATTTTACATAATGCCATCAAATTAATCTGCTTAAAAGATAAGTTGGTAATCACTGATAAAATCATTTCAAATTAAAATGTAAAAATGATGAAAATATCATAAGTTTCATTGTTGCCTTAATTAAGTTTGTTTCTGGTCTCTTTTTACTATCACAATAGGCACTGTGTCAATTTAACCCTTTTGATGTCAACACACCTGAGGGTGCTCGCGGTTCTAGGATACAAACTTCATGTTTTAAAGTGATCTAAATTAAAAACCTGCTTATTAAATTTTTATGTTGATGTACATCTCAAACACCAGCTTAATAATGACAAAGCTATTTTACTAAATTCTTATTTTCAAAATTAATTTAGACAGAAATATTATATCATAATAAAAAGGTTAAATTTGCACATCACAAGCATCAAGTTATATATATAAATATGTGTGTGTGTGTGTGTATATATATATATATATATATATATATATATATATATATACACACACACACATATATATATATGTGAGAGAGAGAGAGAGAGAGAGCAACAGAGAACTATTTGCTAACATTTCCTGTCTACAAATTGTCTGCTAGCACTATGCATTCAAATTCCTCTGCAATAAAAAGACTATTACTTGAAAAACACGTAAGGGTTGATGACAGGAAGAGCATCCAGTCCTAAAAATCCTGCCTCAAATATCTTCCCAGCTAACCCATGATTGCATGCAATAACAGACATTAAATCCACAAACAAATAAAGACACACACACATATATAAATATATATATATATATGTATATATGTCAATTCATCTGTTTAAATGTGCTGGTGTGTATTATTATTATTGACATCACAATCAAAATCAAATCCGCTGACGTGGTCGATGACAGCACCGCCTGACTGGCACCCGTGCCAGTGGAACATTAAAAGCACCGTCTGCGCGTGATCGTTACCACGGCCGCTGACTGGCTCCTGTGCTGGTGGAACATAAAAAGCACCATTCAAGCGTGATCATTACCAGTGTCGCCTTACTGGCATTTGTGCTGGTGGCATGTGAAAAACATTTGAGCGAGGCCGTTGCCAGTGCTGCTGGACTGGCTCCTGTGCAGGTGGCACAGGAAAAACACCATTTGAGCATGGCTGTCGCCAGTACCGCCTGACTGGCCCTCATGCCGGTGGCACGTAAAAACACCCACTACA
>NC_068984.1:38167926-38170426 GCF_001194135.2 Octopus bimaculoides
GCTGTCGCCAGTACCGCCTGACTGGCCCTCATGCCGGTGGCACGTAAAAACACCCACTACACTCTCGGAGTGGTTGGCGTTAGGAAGGGCATCCAGCTGTAGAAATTCTGCCAGATCAGATTGGAGCCTGGTGCAGCGATCTGGCTCATCAGTCCTCAGTCAAACCGTCCAACTCATGCCAGCATGGAAAGCAGACGTTAAACGATGATGATGATGATAGATATACATATATATTTTTGTCACTTAGTGTACCTACTGCATTAAGAACAGATAGTCATTAATCATTGTCAGTCAACATACAACAAGAAAATATCCCAAAATTCCATGCTATCATGTTAGTGAAATGAAAGTAAATTATGTCAAGAAGGATATTTTCAATTTACAGATTTTTAAAAGCATTTTCGTTTTAGTTTAAACATTTGCCTAAATTTAGTTTCCATTTATAATTTATTAAGTGGCTTCTATTACCATCAAGTAACATTACTGTTTAAAAAGGATTGTATTATACATACATATATACATATATATATATATATATATATATATACATTATATATCTGTGCATGTGTGTCTCTGTATGAATGAATGTTTGTGAATATTGATATGACAAGCTTGTTACTGCTTGAGAGAAATGGTGATGATCCTAACATTCATGATTCATCATTCAATTGTTTTGAAGACATCTGAAGTAAAAATACAGAAAAATCTTCACCTGAAAGACTGGTAAGGTTTGGCAACAGAAAAAGTGTCTGGCTGTAAAATCCAGCCACATATAAACTTACCATCTAACAACATGCTAGCATGGAATAAACAGACATTAAACAAATGAAATGAAATGTGTATATATATATATATATATATATATATATATATGGCACAATGGGTAAATTGTCGCCATTTTATATTTTTAAGTTTACACATGCACATTGTTTGTTTTTGATTTTGTCAACTACACAGTATAGTAGGGTCAGTTTGGCACTGTCTGTGAGAAAAACAACACCATGATACAATTCAGTCTGCCATAAATTTAGAAATGACATGCTGTATTGCATGGCATTCGTGCCAGAAGCTCCAATACAAACATTTCAGAAAGTTTGGATGTCAATCTGAGGACAGGTACTGAGAATGATAAAAATCAAATATCCAGTCAACATCATGGTGTTTGGAGTGATCACTAGTGATGATGACGTTATGCCTCCATTCGTCTTCCCACATGGCCTGAGACTCAACACAGAAGCCTACATCAAGTGCCTGGAGGTGGTAATGCTGCCCTGGGTCAAGAGGGTGGCTGCTGTGAGACCCTACGTCTGGCAACAGGACTCTGCACTATGTCACACAAGCAGGAGAACCCAGCCATGGCAGTCAGACAATTTCTGTGACTACATCATCCCTAACAATATGGCCACCTAACTCCCAAGACTGCAATCCTCTTGATCATTATGTGTGAGGCGCAGTTGAGTGAGAGACCAACAAAACTCCTTGTAATACCAAAGATGAACAGAAGGCAAGGAAAATGGCAGTATTTACCAAATTAAAGAAGCAGACCACCCAGAAGAGTTGCAGGAGATTCCGAAGTCGTCTGGTGGCTGAAGCCAATGGCGATTTTATTGAATAAATTTACTCTTTAGTATTTCGAGATATTTTTATATAATTTTGGGAAATATATCTGTTAAAATGAGATGTCAGTGTTATTTTCATTTCTGCGTAATTTAGACAATTTATTCACCGCACCCTGTACATATATATATATATATATATTAGAAGGTTTGGAGGTGATGTTCAGGAATTACATATTAGAAAAAATAATAAGGTACTCAGATATCTGGATGGTTGTACATTTACAGATTTTTATAAATCATATATTAGCGTTTGCATCTATTCTAGTAGACTCTCCAGATTTTATTTTTCTTAATATATGATTTATAAAAACGTGACATATTAATAAACATCTGTAAATGTACAATCATCCAGATATCTGAGTACCTTATTATTTTTTCTAATATATATATATACACACACACATACACATGTATTGTAAAATCAGATATCTTATATAATTAATCTTATCAGTTGTTTTGTTGATTATGTATATTTAAATTTTTCAATTATTTAAGAATCTATTTGTGGATAAATTATTTTCTACTATTGTTTTCTTTCATTACTTCTTGACACTCTTCAAGATAACTCCAGCCTACAGCACTTATTGCTCTACATTCAGCATTAATATCTTGTTATACAAATTGGTAAACTAATTGTTGTGATCAGTTGAATTAATTATTAGATACCTATCCTTATAACCATTCACATAATACTATATTGTATTTGTAAATAGTATGAAGCAATGAGAGATGAGTACTTAATATGAATTGAAGAAAGAATATTTATAAAAATGGTAAGCCAATATATATCATATATATGCATGTATCTATGTGGATATCATCATCATTTAATGCCCATCGTCCATGCTGGCATATATATATATATTAAATACATACACATC
>NC_068984.1:38172926-38174275 GCF_001194135.2 Octopus bimaculoides
ATTTGTAATCATCTTTGTTGTAATCGAAAAGGCAAACTTCATGGATTTCATTATAACCAGATTGAGTGACTGCAAGAAAACCATTATTACAATAACTCACACATTTTGGTGTAGTCAGACCATCTTTTGGTGTAATTACTTCCCATAAGCGTCCATTCTTGGCCAAGATATAGATTGTACTGTTACAGATAACTAATGTGTTGCCATCAGCATCTGAACACATTCCCTGTAGGTTTGCATAGCATTCAACTGACAAATGAAAGTCTTGTAAAGTGAAACTTCTAAGCAGATGACCATCAAATCGAAATAATTTTATACAACTATTTCCCGAGTCACTCACCAAGATCTGTTTTTGCTTGTTGACTGTAACAAAATAAGGATGGTCAAAATCTCGTGGACTGTCTCCATAAGAGCCAAAACTGTGACTGAACTCACCATTTTTGGTCATCACAGTAACACAATGTTTGCAGATGTCTGTGACAACAAAGTCTCCATCAGGACTGATAGCAAGACCATATGGGAACTCAAAGAACTTGCTGCTACCACATACTTGGACTAAGTTGCCCTCTTGAGTGAAAATTTTGATGCAAGCATTCACACTGTCTGTTACAGCAATGTTTTCTTCATTTGTCATTGCCAAACACATTGGGTAGTTAATTTGATCAGGTCTTATTCCTTTGCTTCCAAATTTTACTTTTAGGATCCCTTCACTTGTAAATATTTGTACCCTGTGGTTTTCAGAGTCAGCCACAACAATGTCTCCTGAAAGAATAAATGGACTAATTAATATAACATTTAATTTCATATTTCCAGGCTGAAAAATCTCTCTAAAATCAAGGATAAGGAGGTAGAAATATTGACAATAAAGAACATAAAACTAAGAATGGTGCTTATGATAAAGAGATGTCTCCGAATAAGAACTCCAGAAAATTGTGTTGCTGAGCTGTATACATATTCTGGGGAAGACCATCTTCAATTGATATATATATATATAATGATAAACATGAACTATCATCATCATCATCATCGTTTAACGTCCGCTTTCCATGCTAGCATGGGTTGGACGATTTGACTGAGGACTGGTGAAACCGGGTGGCAACACCAGGCTCCAATCTAATTTGGCAGAGTTTCTACAGCTGGATGCCCTTCCTAACGCCAACCACTCAGAGAGTGTAGTGGGTGCTTTTACGTTTCACCCGCACGAAGGCCAGTCAGGCGGTACTGGCAACGGCCACGCTCGAAATGGTGTATTTTATGTGCCACCCGCACAAGAGCCAGTCCAGGGGCACTGGCAAAGATCCCCATTTTAATTTTCGTAAAAGTTTCCAAGTACCAATGAGGCTTTTTGG
>NC_068984.1:38174905-38182648 GCF_001194135.2 Octopus bimaculoides
TATATATATATATATATATATATATATCATGAACTAACTATTACTTTCTAAGATGCAGCACAGAATTTTGTCAGTGAACAGGTCGCGGTCTCAAAGCGACGAAAATATTTTGACAAATTAAATTTAAATGTTGAAGTGAATCTAACGGATTTTGTGTGTTATTTTAAATGGCTTATAAACACCTTCCACGCTGCAATCGTTTTCGTTCCAGCACACGATCTCAGATCAGGTCACTTGCTATGCAAGTACATCTCCGTAATATATATAACAGTTCTATCAAAACTATCATAGATTCATTTTAATCTGTTCCATGAATCAGCATCCAAAAGAAAGCATCTGACTAATTAGCAAGGACTCACTCACCAACATACGCCAACATCAAGCCCACAGAAGCAATATCTCTTCACACTACTTCAAGTATAGTAACTCTACTCCTTGTAGCATACGACCTCTATCTGAACACACTTGAATGCATCCATCTCTCTTTGTTCCATTCTGTATCTCTCCTACACTAATGACCATCCCAAATCTTCTATTCATACCCATGTTTTTCTTGTAGCCATCAATGTTTTAATGATATTAGTCCTTCAAATTTTTAATCATTAATCTCATTCATCTATCTTGGGTCTGACTGTAAGAGGCTATGAAATAGTAAAATTTAAAAAATGAAAGATGAATTCAACTATAAAACATTCTTGTGGAACAGAATTAAATATTTCTCACCAGATTTTGTTACAGCAATTCCGCAGGGCATATTGAAGCAGTTACGACCTCGGCCCTTCTTGCCAAACCGGAGTGTTAGCTTACTACACTCGGTATCAGCTCCCTGTCTTGACTTGTAATTGTCCATATGTAGGATACGGCGTAATAGATACATGGCCACCATTAACTGTTGTTTACTTTCTCTGTAGCAAGTGATGAAGTGTTGGTAATAGAAAATTTACTGAAAATGGGCTGCAGGACAGTGGACATAAGAAGAGGTAGACTTCCTGGATTCATGACAGCCACTTGATCGACATTGCTGCAAAATAGAATCACGAAACAGATTACCTTTTATATATTTCTGAGGTTACTATTATTTTTTCTTTTTAATCACAAAAAAGGGTTAAGTTTTGTTGTTATTTATATTTTTGTTCCAACTGTCTTTGCTATTCATTTCATATCTCTGAAGAGAATGATTTGTTGTTTAGCTCTTGATTGACCTTATCTAAGTTCAAACACATTTCAGTTATGTCAAGGGTAACATTATCTAATGTACCGCTTTGTTTTCTTTTGTGTTTTTAAGGTAGTTTGACAGCTATTTGTAGGTCAAGCAATCACAAAGACACTCTTTCATTTGCTTATGAAATGTGTCAGCCATCATTTTAGAAAATACTTCCAATGGTTGGATCATGTATTGAAGTTTCTTGCAACAGACACAAATGAGATCCTTAATTTGATACTAGCAGGCTTGTGTCCAATTAAGAGAAAGAGTGATTATACAAATAAGAAGTCCAATGTAGGTCATATATCAGCATGTGTATATATAAAAAATTTCTTTTCAGAATGAGATAAAAAAACCCATGGCTGTGAAGATTTTAGAACATCTATAAATAGGTCTTACAGCTGTTTCCAGGATATTTATTATATCTCTTCATCGGAGATGGTGTGAGAAAATGGTTAAGCAATAGTTAATTTAGATAAGATACAAAATAGAGAGTGAAGTGGAGGAATGAAAATAGATGTGAGATATGCAGGAATATTGCATTTGTAGATCCATTATTTAGACAGAATGGTATACATCTAAGATTCCAATACCTTGTGAGTAAAATCCAATAGTATTTAAAATTGGTCAAATTTTACAAACTTTTGATGAGATACTTGCAAATCCAGTATCAAAAATAATTTCATCTGTGTACCCATAACTTTTGGTACAATAGGACATATACCAAGCTACTTGGATCAAAGTATGGATGAACTTGGATTCTTGGAGAAAGAATACAACTCCATAATTCACACACAACTAAAAAAGTGATGATGATCTCCGGGACTATAAAAATCTGTGAGACCTTTTTAAAATTTAAAGATTGAACATTTGTGCAAAGGATGATGAGAACAAAACCTTTTTCTTTACAACTTTGCTACCAAGATATCCAAGTGGAATGAAACTATGGAAATGAAAAATCAAAGACGAAATGAGTAGAAGTGCTAAAATGTCATCTCAGGATGTTGAACCACACAAAACAGATAAGAGAATGCAACAATTGGAGAGGTACCATGTTTGAAACGACCTCTCTAATTCATGCAAGTAAGGTAAAGCAGACATAAAACTAACGATGAAGATAATGAAGATGATGATGGTGGTGGTGACACACATACATACATAGAAAGAAAGAAAGAAAGAAAAAAAAGGAATTCTCAACTATAGCATGATCTATAGATCTTTTTTTTATGATCTAAAAGAGTTAGATCATATCTCTGTGTTTATGATCTAAATGCAAAGATTATGACATCTGTTTGAACATGACTTTCATTTTTCTCTGAATGGTATTCATTGTTCCCATTGTTCTTCAGATTGTTTCTATAAGATTCTGGCATGTTGAGCAAAACATAAACCTTATGCTAACAGAAAATTGTGCCATATAAAAGAGTTCAAAGAGCAATGTAAAATACAAAACAATTTATATGAGAATAGTGGAAGTAAATTTGTGTGTTGAGCTCAGCTTGACATCTTGAGTTTTGTGATTGCAAGAATAATTTATATATTCAAAGTAATGTTCTAAATCTGGGACTTATGATTATTCTACAGAAAGACCAAATTAAAAACAATGTTTTTTTTTCTAGTTAATGTGAGTAAAGAACAATAAATGTTAGTTTCTAACACTGGTGCAATGTCACAAAAATAATCGATTCTTCAGTCCCAGTACTTGTCTAATACTGTAACAACCTGAGGAGGATAGAAAGCAAAACTAATCTTGACATGACTAGAACTCGTAGTACTAAAAGCCATCAATTAGATACCATTATGTATTTTCCTTGATGCAATAGCTATTTGGCCAATAAATAGTGATAAATCATGAACATCTAATTTATCATATTTCTGTTGAAATACACTACCTTTATTTTGATTAATTTAAAAATAATCAAGTATTTAGTAAAATAACTTTATTGCTATTAAGCTAGGGTTTGACACTTATATTCACATGAAATTTTGATGGACAGTTTTAATTTGGATCGCCTTGAACATGAAGTGTATATCATAAAACCAGGGGAAGTTTCGTGCAGGCTGGTATTAAAATGGTTACATTTATACAGAACTAAGAATGATACAGTACGATGACCATACCTTTCCCATTGGTATTAATCCTGTAAATAAAATGGTTACAACAAGGAATTGAACCAAGTTGTATTGCATTACTTGGCTTACCAAGAACTTATTTCTACTTTACTGTACTTTCTGAAATATGATTGCTAACTCAGATACAAGGATATGAATCACAGAAAAATATAACAAGATATCTCATGTGTTGCTCATCTGATTCTGCTAGTTTCTCTCTACCTTCTTGCACTTACTAAAATATGTAAAAAATATTCAAGGCAAAAAAAAAAAAATGATTTAGTCATATGATCTTTAATATTTAATACAACATGCAGCACAGCAATTAGCTTTAAGTATGTTTAAATTAAGAAAAAAAAAGGGGGGGAGCATGAATGGAACACTCCGAATGATGGAAATAATCAGGAAAATGGAAAACTTGGAGCTTATTCAAATGCTTCATACATTGAAGGTTAAGTGTACTGAGGGAATTCATAATCAGTTGGTGCTATGTGCTTCTTGAATTTTTATAATATTTTTCTTTGTTAAAAAAAAAAGAGACAATTTTCCTAAAGGTAAATTGAAGAAATATTAATAGCAAAATTTAATCTACATATATTTTGTCAGCGGCATATTTAAATAAATCAGAATTACTCTTTAGTTTATTTAAAAAAACTTTTTGTTCTATTTTCATAAAAACTTGTGCAAGTTTTAAATATGTTTTGTTGAGAAAATGTTAATAAAGATTGGCATAGAATTAAAGTAGCATTTATGTGCATTATGGAATTTATATCACATATGAAGAATGGTATTTATTTTGTGGGAAAAGCCTAGGAGAAGGCACTGTGAAATCAAACCTGTAGTTGATGTAGCTACCAATCATTTTGCAACCCTCATCAAAGGATTCCAATCACAGATAGAATTAGATGTGTATTGTAGAAGCATATATCACTTTAATTGATGTACAATTGTTTCATTTTGTTTGGTTCATCTTTTCTCTCTATCAAAGTCCTTTGACACTGTTGGAGTAGCAACATGAGTAGACTTAACCATTTGGAGACGTACAGATATGAATCTATACACAAGGTGACAGGAAACTTAACCTAATGTAATTGTCATGTTTCCATGTGCAGAAATAGCTTTGGTTGAGTTTCCTGTATCTATTTAGAAGAGCACTATTCATTCAGTCATTTTGTGTGTAGGAAGGCACTAGAAAAAGTGCACGAAAAATTGCCTGTTCAACTGTGCAGGTTAGTTTAGAGCAACTAATGATGGTTCATTAAAAACATCTGCTGATAGTAGGTAAAAACCCTCCAAGATCATGCAGAATGTCCTGAATGTGGGACTGTGTGTTGTTTAAGAACTGCAATGTCTCAACATAGATATAATAGCACTTTCAGAAACCCAGCTTTCTGGTGAAGTTCATTTGACAGAAGATTTATTTGGGTTCAAAATATTCTGGGTTTTCTGGGATGGAAAATAAAAGGGTATTAGAAGATTTGCTGTGGAAACCAGTTTGTTAGAAGGTTTAGTGACCAAATAGCATAACTGATCGAATAATGAAAATACCTCTCACATGTGATCATTATGTCTTCATTCATTCTGTGTATGCACAAACTCTTCAAGGCAAACGAAGACACAATTTTATCTTTCTATGAGTTACTCCAGAATACCAATTTTGCTAGACGTACACATGAAAATCATCTTATTGTTCTGAGAGAGTTTAATGCTCATGTTGGCAGGAAATTTCCCATTTGGAGTTCACATGGCTGCCATAGCACTGGTCATAAGAACAGTAATAGATTGCATTTCAACTTTGTTCTGAAAATTAATTTAAACATTTGTAATACTTTTCCGTCATCATCATTTAACATCCAGGCACAAATTAAGACATGAACTCATCTGTAATCAAGGCAAGGTTACAGTATTGATTTTATTCTCACTGATATGCAAGATATCTGTAATCTACATGCTTTATGTAGTAAAGACTGTAACAGTGATGATAAACTAGTATTAGTTTAGTTCAAATTTCAGATTTGTAAGAAAATTCATATGAAGAGTGCAAAGGCATGAAAGTGAACTGATGCTGATAAATTAACTCAATTAGATACTTTGGTATTTACTCAAAATAAGTTAAATGATATATGTTTTGATGGAAGAATTTCACAGATGAGGTATATGATTTGGGTATCACCATCTTGGGAATCAATAGACACACAGAGGTTGGTCTGACAATAACAATGAAATATGTCACCTCTGGAAGGAAAAAAACAATCAATTCACAAGGTTTTATTTTATCCCAGTGCAAAGATTATAAAGTCCTTATAACTCCTATAAGTCACAGTCACAGAAAGAAGAGCTGCAGTGAAATTTAATAAGATCAAAAATACTTGGTGGTCAGAAATATCATTGGATGTTGAATATGTATTGAACAGAAAGGATTCAAAGGCTTTATATGGTCTCTTTAGACAAGTATTTGGACTTCTATCATCTATTGTAGTCTCTTTACAATTAAAAGATGGACAAACACTCTTTAAAGACAATAAAATGATAAAAAGAACACTTTTCAAATCTGCTCTTCAACTCTCCCAAGGTAAACGTGGAAATAATTAATGGTTTGGCACAAAAGGATATGTTAATGCACATAGATAACATATCTCAGTATGGGGAGAAGCTATTAGCAATAAGTCAGTTAAATTCAATAAGACCCCTAGCCTAGATAGCAGGAGGCAACACTGTGGAATCTGCAATATATATGATAGTTGCTTGTTGGGAAGGAATCCTACAGGACTGGATTGATGGTGTATTGGTGCTCAGCCATAACAGTAAAAGACCTAAACATTTATGTGACAATTTCCATGGCATCATTCTATTGGAATCTGTGGATAAAGTCCTCTTGAGAGTAATGTTAACTCATCTGATGCGTGATATATTTGTCCTAAAATTTTACCCAAAACTCAATCTGGCTTCCAAATAGGCAGAGGGACAATGAACATGATTTTCTTGGCTAAGCAACTTCAGGAGAGTGTGTTGCACATTAGGTACCGCTCTATCTGTATTTGTTGACCTTACTAAAACCTTTGACATAGTCAACAGAAAAGCTTTGTGGGTGATCTTTCACAAACTCGGCTGTTCACATCAAAATTTGCATGCGTGGTTAAAGAATTGCACCAGAAATGAAAACCAGGGTTGGATTTTATGCAGAGCTTTCCGAAGAGATTGCTTTAGACAATGGATTATCATAAGGTGACACTGTTTTCACAACATTTTACTGCACAGCCATCTTATAACTTTCAAAATTGCAATGAAGGTATTGAAATTAGATTTCATACTCTGGGAAAGATTTTCAATTTATGATGTTTTAAAAGTAAATTCAAGAGTTTTCTGGCTCTACTTAGAAAACTGTGTGTGTGTGTGGTGGGGTGACCCTCACTACTGGTAAATGATTTTATTCTAGATGTTTAAGATAATGACTCAGCAATACCCATGCTGAAATCTAAAGTCAATAACAGCTTGCACAGCACTGCTAAGACTCTCACCTACAAAGCCAAGTAGTCTATAAACAAGCAAGAGCAAAATCTCAAGCTTTGCAATGAGGTGAGTGTTATTTTCGAATTTCCTTCTATAGGGATGTCTAAACAAAGACTAGGGTCTCTTACTCCCAGTTGTTGGATGGCTGTTGACTTTAATGAACTCATTTATCCTTTGATAAGTTTTATTTTTCATCTTGAAGAGTGTTCAATGAAAACTGCCTTCCTTACTAAACAGGCTTAGTAGGGTGGCTGGTTTAGTCACCAATGGCTCAACTGTGCAAGAGGTTGTACAGGGTTACATGTTACCAGTAGTACTAAAAGTGACCTGACAATATACATATATCATCTCTCTCTCTCTTATACACACACACACATATTTCTGCATGATCTCCACAAAAGTAGTGGCAGCGGCAACAGAAACACCATCACCACCACCAACAACAACAACAACCATCGCTGCTGCCACCACCAATAATGACTGTACTTGATAACATGACAGTAAAAACAAAGAATACCATGTCTGAGAGAATCAATCAATTGATCTATTTCATATGAAATACAATACTTGCCAAGAAAGTGCAAGAAAATAACAACTAAAGAATATCTGATTCTCTTGATTTTTACAAATAGGAAATAATCAACACAACAACTTATGGGTCAAAGAACTTATATTGCTCTCTTTACAAAGTTCACATGCAGTAGTAAAGGTTAAAAGAGAACCATCGTACTAATATATGTAGATTCACACAAATGGATGTGTGTTGTGTGTGTGTGTGTGTGTGTGTGTGTATATATGAAGTGAGCTTCTTAATCACACAGCCATGGCTGTCCCTATATCTGTCTGTCTGTTTGCCTGCCTACCTGTCTGTCTATATATGGGTGTGTGTGTCTATGTATATATATATATATATATAT
>NC_068984.1:38183831-38188878 GCF_001194135.2 Octopus bimaculoides
GGCACATAAAAGACACCATTTCGAGCGTGGCCGTTTTCGTGCGGGTGACACGTAAAAGCACCCACTACACTCTGAGTGGTTGGCGTTAGGAAGGGCATCCAGCTGTAGAAACTCTGCCAAATCAGACTGGAGCCTGGTGTTGCCATCCGGTTTCACCAGTCCTCAGTCAAATCGTCCAACCCATGCTAGCATGGAAAGCGGACGTTAAACGATGATGATGATGATATATATATAACTGGACAAGTTTTTACACAAAATTGGAAAAACAAACAACACCATTTGTATGATGGTAGCACTTGTTTACCACATCACATGGTATCAAGACAAAGACACATACATGGTGAAAATCTACTCATGACCAATTAACACCACTTTCTTAACTCAGTAAGTCCATGCAAACGTTCTGAGAGTCCAAAAAGTTCTTGAGCATGAATTTGCTTTCAATGAATAAAGTTTTGCACAGCACTAACCCACTTTTCAACATAATCAATTATAAAATCAGTGGCACAACAGAAGATGAGACGACCAGAAACCAACTGCACATCAGGGTTTTTTTGTACAAGTTTACTTCTCTTAGAAGAAAGTTCTAACAAGAATTGGGGGTCCTTCACTCCCAGTGGTTTGCATGTTAATTAGCCTATTGCTGGGACCTTGACAGATGCTACTACTCTGGATCAGAGTAGACCAGGTAACAATAATGGCTATGATGTGGTTCCACACTCCTCGGAATTCTGGAAATCAGAACCAGAGTCCAAATACTAGATGCAGTTTAAAGTCATACCCAGGACTTTGTCATAATAGATTGAATTTGGAGGATGTGTGTCAGTTTCTTTTGCATCTTCTTAGAGAATCCTAGCATTTCTAAGTTTTTGTGCAAATCCATAGTTACATAGCTCACTGATGATGGTAAAAAATACAAATGAAAACCCAGAGCCAGGGTACAAGAGCTATATGTTCCACATTAGTTCACCATAAATGTTCTCTTTGTTAAACGATGTATGTTTGTATGTGTGCATGTGTATATATATATATATATATATATATATATATATATATATATATATATATATATATATATATATATATATATGTATTATGGCTTAGCCAGCAGGATGGCATTCATGCTTTTATGCAAGACCTTTGAGACTGGTGGAATGGGGAATGGAAGTGTATGTGTGTGTGTCACGCCCATTAATATATATGAGTGTCTGTACTTGTGTTGAATAAAATAAAGTAATATATACACTAAAATATAAAATTATCTGGCAAAGTAATTGATTGATATCTGTTCTGTAATTAATATATATATGTATTACTCATGATTCCTCATTTTGGCACAAAGCCACGATGCAAAGCATGACAGTGCAGTCAGTTTAAATGATTCCTGCCCCCACTCTTGCTCACTACTCAATTGCTGATTATTGCATATCATTGATGGAATCATGAAAGGCAAAACTGACTTCATTGGTATATGAATGTACATTGTAAAGGGATTTGATCCATTGTTACTTTGTCTTGCCTTTTTCATTTGGTCTATAAAAACATAATACAATAAAAATACACAAAACCAAAAACAAGAAAATCTACACTTTGTTAAAGTACTTTTGAAGGGAACACCCTAGCAGAGCCATACCCTACTGGTTAAAACCAGAAGAAAAGTAATAAATATATGTATATATGGGCCAGTGTTTTTTTTTTTTCCAAACTTGGATGTATGGATGGATAGATAGATGGATGGATGGATGGGTGGGTGGTTTAGGTAGGTGTAATTGCTTATCAGTGGTTTGTTCTAATTTTTTGAGGGAGCAGATAGCAGGTATTCATGCATTCAAGCTTTCAATAAATATTTGTATTCCTTGCATTCCAACTGTAGTTGCTAGAAGATTTTTCTAGATGCAGAAGATTATTTTAGAAAATTATTTACATTCATTATGCGCTCGCTCGCTCTCTCTCTCTCTCTCTTTCGCTTTCATTCTTGAGTCTGTGGTTGATGGTACTTAAATTATTATTATCATTATTATTTTTTTTTTTTTGAATGGGTGATAGGAATAGTAGGGTGGAAGTTACAATGGTTAATGTTCATTTAAACAATTGCAGAATAATTAGAAGAGTGGGGCATAAGGAGAATTTAGCTATTTCGCACATGGTCTAGTAGGGATGAGGCAAAATAGGAGGTTGTGAAGAGGAAAGGAAAGTGCTTTCGGTTAGCTTAGTTAGAGGTGATGTACAATCAGCAAGTTCAGAGTAGAAGAGAGTTTTCTAACAACTGCAGAAGATTATGTCCTTAATCTTACTACTACTGTGCTGTTACGATTATTTCCTCATAATCATCATCATCATCATCGTTTAACGTCCACTTTCCATGCTAGCATGGGTTGGACAATTTGATTGAGGACTGGTGAACCAGATGGCTACACCAGACTCCAATCTGATTTGGCAGAGTTTCTACAGCTGGATGCCCTTCCTAACGCCAACCACTCCGAGAGTGTAGTGGGTGCTTTTACGTGCTACCGGCACGAAGGCCAGTCAGGCGGTACTGGCAACGGCCACGCTCAAAATGGTGTATTTTACGTGCAAACTTTTTTATTATTTTTTTCTGAAAATATGGGGTTTAATTTGATAGCTTTACAATGAGTTTATTTCCAAGGGAACTGGGTCAAGTGCATCTGGTTTGCAGGCAATGCAAAAACTGCTATCTGTGTGGGCACTATGGACAGGTTCATGTTAACAAGGAAAAACAAACTTTAAAACCACACACACACGAGAAAGAGACAGAGGATGATCGAGTTGACAGAGCTATGGAGAATCAGTCTAGCTGTTGCATGTTCATGGACAAGAAACCAAACAAACAATTCACATTATATACATTTTCAGTATTTAAAACCAAGTCAGCCCTGACTGAGCAGATTAATGATAAAAAAAATCATTCCAGCTTTGGTTTTCAGAGAGTGGGCTGGTGTACTTTGAGAGAGATATAGCTGCTATTTCTAGTAGATTGAGCAACCATACGAAAGTTCCTTTGTTAGTTTATTTTCAATAATAGTTATATGGTAACCATCGAAAATAATTTGTGTATAAGGTGAATTGACGTGCATACACATATATACACACACATACATATGTACATACAAGCACACACATGTGGTAACTCAAACTCTGGTGATCCGTTGAACCTATGCCAGTATAGAAAGTAGATGTAAAATGGATATATGTACATACAGTGAATTGACAGAATAGTTAGTATGTCAGATAAAATGCCTTGTGGAATTTGTCTCACTTTTCTGGGCTGTCATTCTTTCCATGTTGGTAAATAAAATCCTAATTGAATACCTGGGCCTGATTCTTAACCTTCCTAGATTGTACTTGTAATTTAAAATTTCAGCTTCATCACATTGTATCACACTGATTCAGTATGAGAAATGCATTAACAATACATTTATCTCTGGAATACTTATCATCTTCATCATTTAATGTCCATTTACCATGCTGGTATGGACTGAATGGTTTGACAGAAGCTGGCAAGTTGGAGGGCTACACCAGGCTCCAGTTGTCTGCTTTGGTATGGTTTCTATGATTGGATGCTCTTCCTAATGCCAACTACTTTACAAAGTGTACTGAATGCTTTTTTTTATGTGGCCCCAGCACATGGCACTAGCACAGGTGTTTACGTTAATTTGCTGCTGTACATGTCATGATATATAACTTGGTTTGGGGATGCTCTTATTATCACTAACCATTTTATAGCACTTTACAGCAACATTCTGAGAGTATTATTTCATGCTATCAGGATTAGAGAGGGTAATACCTAACTAAAAAATCCTCTCTACATTGTGTCTCTGACTGCTCCTTGTTTTGGCATGGCTTTTTACAGCTAGATACTTTGTACTTTAAAAAACAACACAAACCACTTTACAACCATGGACTGGGTGCATTTTACCATGCCCCCAGCACTAGAGAAATTGACTCGGACAAGATTTCAGAATCCTTTCTATACTACATAGCTCTCTTGCTTCATTGCTTTTTGATATGCAGTTTCCAGCTGGTTGCCCTTCATAACGCAAACCACTTACACCATTTTATCATATCATTAGCAATAGAGAGGTTGTTTCCGACGACAAAAGAAATTCCACTACCCTACATTATCTTAATTCCTTCCTTCCTTTTTATAAGAAACTTCCCTCCTCCCCAACAGGACCCCCACCAAAAAAAAACAAAAAAACCCAAGGTCAATAGACAAGCAAACAGACTAGGACTGATGAAGTAAACATTTATTGTTAAAAAAACAGGAAGATGCATGTCAGAGAGTATAGTATTAGCAGACTGAGAAAATAGAAAAATATAATAATGAAAATGATATCATAATAGAAAACAGTACAAAAGATAGAGAGAAGAGATTAATATAGAATATGATGGAGATAGAACCTACAAGTGACTTCTCTATAAAAATAGTTCAGTATAAAAACATCTTCACATAAGGAATCAGATTTGAAATCTTTGATTGATTAATTTCCTTTTATAAACTTTGATCTTTTCTTGAAATGATTTATCTTCTAATTCATCAAAAAAAAAAAAATATATATATATG
This sequence comes from Octopus bimaculoides, assembly GCF_001194135.2. Classification (NCBI taxonomy): domain Eukaryota; kingdom Metazoa; phylum Mollusca; class Cephalopoda; order Octopoda; family Octopodidae; genus Octopus; species Octopus bimaculoides. The sequence goes on from NC_068984.1 coordinate 38,188,417, forward strand.
TTTTTATCCATTACTTGTTTTAGTCATTGGACTGGTCATGCCAGGGCACCACTTTGATATATATGTGTGTGTGTGTGTGTGTGTAAAAACATATATATAGATACATATACATATATATCTGCACATACACATATATAAATATAACTATATATATATATATATATATATATAAGGGAAGCTAGGCGACAGGTTTATTTAGCCAGAGGGGAAGCAGATAAGAAAAGATTTGCCAATGTTCTGCGCCATGAGGACCAAAGACTTGAGGTATTTCGTGTTGCAAGACAGTGTAGGAGAGAGAATAGTGATGTTGTAGGAGAGAAATGTGTTCGCATGGATGATGGTACGCTTGCACTAAATGAGGCTGCAAAGAAAGAGGTCTGGAGATGCCACTACGATAGATTGCTTAATAAAGAGAATGAATGGGAGAAAGAGAGCCTGCCGTATGTCGACCCAACAGAGGGA
>NC_068984.1:38190616-38212676 GCF_001194135.2 Octopus bimaculoides
GAGAAGACCCGGCAAGCCAAGTGAGATCGTTGCCAGTGCCCCTGGACTGGCTCTTGTGCGGGTGGCACATAAAAGACACCATTTCGAGCGTGGCCGTTTTCGTGCGGGTGACACGTAAAAACACCCACTACACTCTCTGAGTGGTTGGCGTTAGGAAGGGCATCCAGCTGTAGAAACTCTGCCAAATTAGATTGGAGCCTGGTGTAGCCATCTGGTTGCACCAGTCCTCAGTCAAATCGTCCAACCCATGCTAGCATGGAAAGCGGACGTTAAACGATGATGATATATATATATATATATATATATATAGTTAATAAAAAAAAACATCATCATTTTACATCCACTTTCTATGCTGGCATAGGTTCATCAGGTCACCAGAGTTTGAATCACCACATATTCAGGGGTGCTGGTCATCTAGATAGGTTGGAGGATGCATGTCACCTGTAAGTTTCATTTTTGGCTTGATTTCTATGTCTGGATACCCTTCTTAATACCAGCCACTTGACAGAGTGCACCAGTTTTTTTTTTTGTTTTTTTTTGTGTGTGTCTGTGGTATCATTACTAGGGAAGTATCATGTCAACAACAAGTTTAAAGGCTCCTCTCAACCTTGCAATTCAACAGAATGTACTGGGTACATTTTTTGTGGCACCAACACTATGGAGGTAACAATGTCCATGACACAACTAATGAATCTGCTTACACATCAACCTCTATACAAAATAAGATAGAGGCACGTATGATTGTGATAAGCCATAAGGATGAATGACAAGAGTACTCAGTTTTCTGAAAACAAATATGTACAATCAGTATAGAGTGGGCTAAAGGACAGAGCAATAACAGAGACAATGTAATGCAGGAGATATAGTGAGGACAGGAGAGGTAGGATGTGGGTGAAAAGGAGTACGAGTATAATAGCAGATAGAGTGAACAGGGAGATGATTGGCAGTACAGGAGAGGAGGACGAGAAGTGTCAAGATGCAAGAGAGGCATCAATAGTAGACTAAGAGGTAAATATACCTACTCACTCACACATACACATAATATGTAAATATATGCATACATCCGCTTAGAGATATTTAATCACTGACGGTCCAGTTCACTACTGTGTAACTAAGTTAATATAAGTTCATTATACATCTAACTACTGTATAGTTTCTAGCAAGTATTTGAGTGTCCCAACTTGTTATATCCTGCCACCATCACCCTGACAGAGCACTCTCTCACTCTATATTTTTACTGTTTCTGTGACAGTTATTTCTCTCAAGTGACTGTTTCACTCTTCTGTCAATTCTTTGTTGATTTATATACCAACCACTCATTATGTCAACAACTATATATTATGTGGCTAAGTAATGACATTTCCTTCAGTAGCAACTGATAAAAGGAATAGTCAACAAAATATCTAGATGTCTCTGAGGTAATTTTTAGTAAATTTTTCATATTTTCTTGCTATGATATAGTTGAGATCCACTGTCCCTGTTTATTTGAGTGGCATAGACTTAAATCATTGCACTGACTTTGCTTCCTAGCAACACAGTTTGGAGTTCAGTTCCACTGCATGACACCTTGGGCAAGAATCTTCCAAGATGTATGTATGTTCTCTTTCTTTTTAACTTAGAGTAAACTGTGACCGGCCACCTACTTGGCAGCAAGGTTGTGAAGGAAAATATCTTGTTTTATCCATCATCCATTAAATCTTAAGATCTTGCAGATTTTTTTTTCCAGATATTGAGAATATTTGTAGCATATGAATTAAGGATTTGCATTTTCTTCTCAAGATCCCAAGTTCAGTGGTGTGTGTGTGTGTGCAGTGCATGTGTCCCCTTTGTCTTAACATTATGTAATAGTTGTAAATAAATGTCACAGTCATACAAGCAGTGTTATTAATTTCCAGTACCCTGCAAAAACATATCTGGTCATGGGTACATCTTGCTTGGAAACAGGTGAGTGTTGGTGACAGGAAGGGCATCTGATTGTAGAAAATCAACCTCAAAATCTTCTACCCATGCCCTACATGAAAAAGTGGACTTTGAAATGATGATGATACTATGTATATGTATTTCATATTAGTACCTACTGCTTTCGTAGGTACTAAGGTACTAAGCTTTCGTAGGTACTAAGCTTTTGGATTGATTTCATATTATTAGAGATTATGTTTTCAAAGACTGAACGCTTACAAAACTTAGTGCATGTGTGTACATCTTTTGAAAATTTCATGTATTATGTATAGTGCAGTATTACTATACAGAAGGCTAGCTTTGCTTTGTCCATGGTACTACTAAATTAGCTATTTCCAGATTTTACACTGAAATGAACCAGAGAGAAGTTAAATTCTCACAGCAGTCAACACGTAGCTTATCTATCATCAAAAACTCAAGATGGACCCATTTTCATGGTAGCACATGAAAACCAGGTGTTTTTCACCCTAAACTAAGAAATAGGGAAGCCTGGATGTGAGCCCATGAAGGAATCATAAAGAGTTCTGAAATGGATATCCTTGAGTATTTTGTCTGCAAATGATTTTTTTTTCTCTCAATGCAAAATTTAGTGAAGAATATCAGGGAAGTTTAAAATTGGAAAGAGTAGATTAGAGCTAGCAAGGCTACAAGCCAACATAACCAAAAATCAATGAATATTAAATAGTAAGGTATATATCAAATGTCTAGTTGTTGTTTAGCCTAGGTCAGCTTTGATCAAGCAAACCTCTGAGCAAAAACATCCTAGCCATGATCACTCCATCTTTTATTCAAAACAATGCATCTAGAACCATACTATCCAAGGAATTATTCTCTTTTTAAGATGGCAGGGTATGATTCAAGGAAAATTTGGATCCTATTTCTATTTCTAAGAACTTTTTCAAGAGACATAGAGGATTTTTTGTTGGCTTATAAAAAGTCTGTTAAGTAATCCTGTTTAATATGTAAAAGTGAATAGGTAAGAACTTGAGTTTGCAGTGAATGAAAACCATGTGTACAGAATTGGTGCCATGAAATTTCTAATGTACTGGGAGAAAATATGACATTTCCAAGCCTATTAAAGTCAGTTAAACATACTGTGTCTGCTTTATGCATTTTCATTAGTTCAGTTTTTAGTTGCTTTCAGATGTCTAAGACTGGGGTTGAATTCAGAACTTTTCTTAACATAAGATTTCTAATGTTCTTACAAAATAGTTTTGAGAATTACAACTTGGATGGTTTGAAACACAATTTCAAAAGAAAGTAAAAAACCCCAGAAAATGTTAAGGCTGGTAGTGTAGAACAGCAATATCTGTAACTTTCTTCTGTAATGGCACACTTAGAATATACTTTTGTCCATGAGCATCATTTGTATATCATATCTTACATATAAAAATATCTCTATATATCCCTTCATTTCCAACTAAACAATGACCCACAAAAATATTAAATTTGTAAAATCTTTACAAAAGATTCAAGGCCCACAGAAAACATCTCAGTCACCTATAAATAAGTTAATGATGTTTGATAAAAAATATTGAACACCTTAGTATTCAAATATGTTGCTTATTTATTCACATTGTTTTGAATTAATCATGCATTATCTCATAGCTTCAAGATTTCAATGATGTGATTATTTCTTTTCAGAAAGACATTGTAAAGTGGGTGCAAGAGACCAGATCTGGCTGGTTTGAACACAAAACAAGTAGAATATTTAGGCCAGATATGGCCAGTTTAAATGATAAAAGGTTAAGTTATCTCAATAAATCATCTTAGGAATTTATCCTTTCTATAAAAGTTGTGAGTTCTTTAACAGGATGATTTGAGGAGACTTTGGCTGCTGTTGCTAGCAGGTTGAGCTCTATGGTAACTTTATCTATAGCTTAAAAACTAGGCAGTCTAAATGACTATGTGTAAGAAGTGCTATGCTGTATAACAGAGAAAAATAGTCAATGAATATATAGGGTCTATAACAACTGGAGAACAATGAACTTGGTATGGTTTATTGGATGTTATGTTAATTTAAGAGAAAAGACAAGAGCAAATCAACTGAGAAAGTGGATAGACTTCATAGATATTCCCTAATGTGGGTAGAAAATATACCCACATTTGTGCCATGTAAAAAGCACCCAGTACACCCTGTAAAGTGGATGGCATTGGGCAGGGCATCCAGCTGTAGAAACCTTGCCAAAACAAACCTAGTGCAGCACTCTAGCTTGCCACTCCTGTCAAACTGTCCAACCCATGCCAGCATGGAAAACAGATGTTAAATGATGATTATGATGATGATGATAGACATATAATGTGAGTAGATGACATGACCTGAATGAAAAATTATCCCAGTGTTAATTGTAGAGTTATTAGATGTGATGGTATATGATTAAGTGACATGGAAAAACTAATGATTTACAGACCCATGGATTCTAAATAAACATATTTTCAACCCCAGTGCTTAACTGAACTTTATTTCATTGAACTTGAAAAGATAAAAGGCAAAATTGACCTTGGTAGGATTTGAATTCAAAACCCTGAATAGCTGGAAGAAATAATGCAAGGCATTTTTCCCAATGCTCAAAGGATCCTGCTGGTTTGTGACAAGGATTTGAACACAAAATGTAAAAAGCTGGAACAAATGATGTGAAGCATTTTTTACTGATGCTCTAATGATTCTGCCAGGTTGCCACTTTTTAATTAGCTCCAGTTTAGGCATATAGCCAACAAATTTTGAGGGATAAGGGTTAGTCAATTATATAGGGCTTAGTGTTTGACTAATACTTCATCAATCTTGACACAATGAAAGGCGAAGTTCACTTGAATAAAATTTGCACTTGGAACATAAAGAGCTGGAATAAGGCCTGAAATTTGAAAGGAGTGGGGTGGTTAATCAATTTAATTGACCCGAGTACTTAAGTGGTACTTTATTATATTGATCTAAAAGGATGAAAAGTAAAACTGCCCTCAGTAGGGTTTGAACTTAAGATGTAAACAGATATCATAAGACATTTTTCTGACATTCTAATGAATCTGCTAATTTACCACCCTTTGAATAAGGATTTTTATTAATATAGATATAAAGCCTGAAATTTTGAGGAGGTGTTTAGTCAATTAAATCAACCCCAGTACTTGAAATAATAATAATTTCAAATTTTGGCACAAGATCAGCAATTTTGGGAGAGGGGATAAGTCGATTACATTGACCCCAGTGTCCAATTGGTATTTATTTTACTGAGCATGTCAATCTCACAGCACGATACTTTGGGCCAATATTTTCTACTATAAGCCTTGCATTGACCTTTTGAGTGAACCTGGAGACTGCTGCGTGTGTATAACACAACTTTAACAGGTCATAAATGAAAGACATTCTAAAACAATGTTACATGGTACATGCCAGATTTTAACTTTTTTATTTCTCTTTTAGATGTAGTGGCAGCATTAGCATGGTAAGTTCCAGTTTGATCCAAGAAAGGAAAAGGTACACAGTGGTTGAGGCTGTTGCTACCAACCACAATGACTTGGATTTTACCAGCTTCTTGAATATAGCCAGGTTCTTCATGTTTTAAGTTAGAACAGAACTGGAAGCCTCTGGTGAGCATGTGTCATCTGTGGTTAAGAGAGGGATATATTTTCATCAGTCAAACATTATTAGGATAGCAGAATTTATCCACCAGGTCTAGAATGTCCAAGGTGATGGTCCCAACATATTCGTGAGGGCCATTGCTGAGCATCTCAAAATAGTGGAGTCAGGGCTTTCTTGACAGTTTTATAAGCCCCCAGGCAAATCAAAGCATTGGACCCTATAGTATTTATTTATTTATTTATTGACAGCAAGTTACAGCATAGATCAGAATTGGGTCTCTAGTCCCAGTGTGCCCATGTTTTAAGACAGTACTGAATGGAGACCACTACTAGATGTAGTAAACGAGAGCATCAGGCACAGTACATGTCTGAGAAGATCCAGGAGAATAAAGTCATAATGTGAATTCTTGGCTATCCTGATTTGGGCCCTCAGGGCTATGGTGTCTCAAGTATTATTGGAGAGTAGACCAGTCAGTTTCCCTAGTGTTAGGGACCTACTGAAAGTTGTCATTATGGACGTGATGGACAACATGAATGAAAATCCCTGATTCTAGCATGTAACTGCTTCCATGGTCAAATCAGATCCATTATTAGAACAAGGGACAATATTGTTGAGTGACCTGTTTCATTAGTGTATTGGATTAAATGTGTGATTAAATGTATTTTCTGAAAATATATTGTTTATCTTATTTGATATTTGTTTTTCATTTAATTGTGTTTTGATCTCAAGTCCTCAACAAACCCTGTGCATGCATATAAATAAATTGAAATTGTGATCATTTTGGTCAATAACTGATAGGGGATGAGCATGTCCTTTGTGTGTTTTCTACGGTTTTCCATGTTCTTTCGTCGTGCCATGTGACTAGTAAAACTGAATTGGAATTGCTATAATTAATAAAATCCATTGAAGAGTTTGACAAAGCGTGACTAAAACAAGTAAACAACTTCAGAAGTCTTTCAGCAGTTCTTCAATAGATTCATAAGTACTGAAAAGTTTCCACGGACAGACTTTCATGAAATCCAGTGTTTCAGCCTCCAGGGAGCTCACTGCTGCCTTGACTCCTTCCGATGTGGTTGCTCATGATGAAAGGTGTTTCAACATGACCATCTCGTCGTTTTATCTGTCTATTAAAACGTAACTTTCCAGTAGGCAGACATTGCTAGTGAACTGAAGGAAAGCAAATCTCAATAATTTCCTAATTACTTACTGTCATTTATAATGTAAACATTCATACAAAATACCAAATAAATTGATATTTATTTTATACATCATTTTACCTGGTCGCTGTATCGTGACATGTAGCTAGATAGGATTTGATTACTTTGTTTATCTGCTTGCAGTATCTCTAGCTCGAATAAATCATTTATTATTAAAATACCTTAAACATTTACTGGTTTAAAACAGTACAAAGCCTTTCAATCGCATGCGAATGTACACTGGTTTCCTTAGACGCAATTTACGTTGCTAAAATGGCTACATGATTATCTAGTTGGATTACCGCATTCTTATTGACTATATTCCAAATTTTTCCGGCTTCCAGCTTCAAATACTTTATTTATTAGTGAAGTGTTAACATAAGATATTGCTTCTTCACATATCTAAAATGGTATCTTGAAAATGATAGTAATTTGGTCCTTTCTAAATTCATGTTCGCGAACAGGTGACGCTATTCGCAAACTGGCTATGATACACATCATAAAACCGTTATCTCACTAAATAATATGTATAACATTAATACTTCTTTTCACATCATAAACATTAGATACTTTTCTTCTTTGGAATATTAACCGTTATCAGAAATTCAACATGGCAAGAATAAATGGGTATGAAAAAAATAGGTAGAAAAATATTTTCCTGGTCGCACAATTCCTTTATACAACATGCATATTATATACATGCACACATTAGCAGCATGTTTTTCCTCCCTTAACATTCAATTATCCATATATAATTTACACATATTATCAATATATATATATATATATATATATATATATATAAATAGTTAGAGAGAAAAAAGGTGCTCATGTGAGTGCGTGTTAAATAGTATTGGTCATGCCACAGGCTGCATACCATCATAATATTCACTAATTCATTTCGTTTTTTTTTTTACAAAGCTAACACATGTTCACTATAAATAAGTTGTTAAAAATTACATCTAATACTTCCATGCAATAGATGAGAAATCAACAAAAGTCCCACACGTACACACAACGCATGCGAAAGTGAAAACAGAACAAAATGACACCGTTACCTTACGATAGGGGTTTTCTCCGGTTAGTGCCGACATTTGCTATCCAATAGTAAGATAGAGGGGTTTATTCAACGTATTACGGCCTTTAAGTGATCTGCTACACTAGAAAGCCACCAAACAGAGCCAACAAGCAGCGGTAAGAACTCAGCAACAGTGTGAGTGTCAACGAGACATGTGATAAACTGCCAGTCGATGTCGTGTTTCTCAACCCAACACTAACCCACCACTACCTCATTTACTGTTTTTCGGAAAAATAAATAAATAAACAGCTATTCCAATCGACTGATTTTTGGTAGAATTGGTTTCTTTTGTTTTCGTTGCATATCTGCTTTCCTTTTTGTTTCCCTGCATAGAAACATCTTACAAGAATTAGTTCGGCACCTACAGCTGTTATTTATTTATTTATTTATCCCACGTATAGGCTAATGTGTAATAATCACTGTCATCGATACATCGGGCTATATCGGAAAGAAATGCTTATGTAGATTTTTTTTTTACTCATGGAAATGCTGCTGCCTCTAAATAAAAACAGAAAACACTGAGTCATATGTAAATTGAATCAAGTAGTGGAATAATGAGGCATGCTGTGTTTGAATCTATCGGAGATGCATATATATACACACAACCTCTGTAGGTATATTTTAAACACGATGCACATTGCTTCGATCAAGAGTATGAGCAAGAAATAGCTACAAGCGGAAATTGCAACTGAAATACCGACACGAATCGTTGGGAACAGATTTCTAAAAGTACGATCCCACACCTATATAATGTTTTTACATAGGCTTGTAAAGCTTCTGAATTTATAAGAAAGATTTATAATATCAATAATGAGTCTTTTATTTTGTGTGGTGAAGGGATGTAATCGATAGATTCGGTCACCATAGTAGATGGCCGGTCACAGAAAGGAGGAAGAAATTGGATTCCAGTGAGATTGGAACGCAGAACAAAACAGGTTGAAAATTATTTAGAAGAGCAAACTATTGATTATTTCTGACTAATAACTCCGCCGATTCAGTGATAGATGTAAATATATGTATCCAAGCCGCTCTCTCTCTCTCTCTTTCTCTCTCCGATTTCAAACTACATAGAGTGATCTTATTTAACCAATTTTATCATCACTACACTGAACTCCGTAGAAACATGTCAATATTAGAGGGAGAAAAGATTTAGAGAAAGAGCGACATAGTCAAAAAGAGGGACACAAGAAGAAAGGAAGGAAGAAATAAAGTGAATGATAAGATTAATATGAAAAATACTTGAGAGAATGTGAAAAGGAAGAGAAAGTGATAGCAAAAGATGAAAAGGGGGGGGGGGGAGAATTTAGTGATGAGGCTTTTATTTATTTATATAATTATTTACGGTCACCTGATGTCGCAAATCTGGCATTACATATGTACTGACTCGCCCTACAAGGAGAGGCCAGAGCCAAATAGATAAATATACTGATTTACGTAGACAAACATAGAAGGATAGAAGGAAGAACAGATATAAATAAAGATAGGAAGGTAAATAGTGATACAGATACACATACAATCAAACAGGCAGGCGGAAAGACGAACTGACAGGCGAAAGATTAAAACAAGAAACATACTTGTAGAAAGGCGATGAAGAGACAGTGAGACTGTCAGACATACACCGGCAATCAATCAGATAATACAGACAACAGCAGTAAAGGTAATGCAATATGTTATGGTGGTAGTAGTGTTGGTATTGATGATGGTGTAGCACGATGCTGAGGTTAGCTGCGATGGTGATATTGTTATAAAATCAATGGAAACAACATTTCATAACTTTATTGCAGTTTACACACGTTAGAAGAAAAGAAAACAAACGTATATATACGCCAACGAAGGAGCATTTATGTAGTCACTCTCTCGGTTAGAAAAAGCAGTCAAGTTGCCCTTAAACTACAATCTACTATCTTGAAGAGAGGAACACATTGGATAAAGTAGTTTTCGATACGCAATGGCTCGAGCAGATAGTCATGGTTGGAATGTATTTGATCATAATTCTAGTCAGCTTTGGGTTAACAAGGAGCAGAACACACAATTACATACTATAAGCGCATACATTTAATTTGTGATATTAAACCAACTTCTTATATTGTTTTTGCTATTTTTATGTCAGAAATTAGGCCGTCGGGACAGCTGTAATGATGACGACGATGATGCGCTTCATGGTAGTGGAGTCAGGTATATTTTTGGAAAGTCACAACAACGATTCTGATTTGAAAACAGGAAGCAAAGTAAAGATTCTGATTGATCCAATTAAATCAATCCCTAGTATTATTCATCGATTTCTTTCTTCCAGCTACGCTTAGTCATTTCGCAGCGGAAATTACTTTCAGAAAATAAAGGAAAGAACTTTGGATTTAGTAAAAATGCATCCAGTCGGGCTCTTCGGTAACCTGTGGGAGTTTCTATGCGATCGTTCAATTTGCTAGAAACAACCGCTAAATCTCCTTTGAATCATATTCTACCGTTTTAGAAAAAGACGGACACGTTGAACAATGCAGCTCTTAGACGTGATGTACATAAGTGGAAAACTTTTAATCATAGCTCCACGCGATTAGGGTCTACCTGGGGCCAAAACAACAACAACAACATCTTAAATGTACAAATGCATTCATACATTTGAAAAACCGTTTCAACAGCATTATAGGCTCTAAACAGCTAGTCACGGCTCGTAGATAAAATTAGTGGGGGAGCTGCTTCAGAAAATTGTTAGCCGTTGCTGATCGATTTGCGTTTTAGCCACTGCCGGGTAGTGAATTTAATTTGTTCATTGAACATCGCCGCGAATTTCCCCTAGTTTTTCAAAAATCCACCCTAAATCATAAGATAAGGGGTGGAGGAATCTGCCCGATTTTTCAAATCCTGGCAGCAACAATGAAGCTGGAAGCAGAACAATAATCTAATTCTACACTTTATCACATTCAAGAATATAAACACGTTTTTAAGCACAACACACATGGAGTCAAAAAGAAACACTACCTTTCACCGGCACTGCGTGAACGACAGTGCTTTCTCTCCTTAGCGTGAAGCTTCCTATCTCGGACATGTGAGCATGCGCACACAGCCAAACACCACGTCGCTGGAACTGTGAAGCGCACAGTTCGATACAAGGATTTTTATATCTTTTGTTTTCATAAACTAAAGGATGGCTATTGACATCAAGCTTAAGGATTATATAATGTACAAATAAAAAGAAATAATTTTAAAAAAGGACTCATTACATTGAATGCTATCGATAATATCGAGTGGAAATAGGGGGAGGGGTGCTGCAGTTCCGCAGTGTCTATATACGAGCCGCCCTGTTGCCCATGTCTTAAGACGACACTGTACACAATCTAATGAGTGAAACAAGTAAATATGATAAAAGAATAAGTCCATGTGTTCCAAATTTAGCTAAAACTTAACCTTCTCTTACTCATTTCCGTCACTAGACCGCAGCCATGCTGGAGCATCAAATCGACCTCAGTACTTATTTTTTTTTGTTTTTTAAGTTTGATACTTATTCTGTCGGTCTCTTTTGTCGAACCACTAGGTAATACCGGTTGTCAAGTGGTGGGGGGAGGAGAAAGACACAGACACATATACATACGACGGGATTCTTTTCATTTTCCATCTTTCATATCCACTCACAAGTCTCAGAGCTAAAGTAGAAAACACCGAAGAAACCATGCAACACCACTGAACCCGAATCTTCTTACTACGCAGCCATGTCCGCTTATAATAACATAAATTAGGCGGCGAGCTGGCAGAATCATTAGCACGCTGGGTGAACTGCTTAGCGGTATTTCGTCTGTCTTTATGCTCTGAGTTCAAATTCCGCCGAGGTCGACTTTGCCTTTTATCCTTTCGGGGTCAATAAATTAAATACCAGTTGCGTGTTGGAGTCGATCTAATCGACTGCCCCCTCCCCAAAATTTCGAGCCTTGTGCCTAGAGTAGAAAAGAATAATATAAATTAGTTATATACTTTTCTTTCTTTTACTTATTTCAGTCATGGGATTGCGGCCACGATGGAGCACCACCTTGAACGGTTTAGGCGAGTAAATCGACTCTAGTACTAATTTTAAAGCCTGGTAGTTATTCTAAATCCCTAAGTTACGAGGACGTAAACAAACAAATACCGGTTGTCTAGAACTGGGAGACACACCCAAAGGCGAATACATTCACACATCTATATACTTATAACAACGGGTTTCCAGTTTTCGACCACCAAATTCACTCTTAAGGCATTGGCCGACCTGGAGCCAGCGTAGAAAACACTTGTGCATGGGCAATAGAGAGAGCCTGTAGGTGCACTTAACTTGGACAGAGCTAGTAACTATTCGGAGAGATGACTTTAGCTTTAGTTCAAAGTGGTCTAGATGAACTATCGTCAGAGAGTGAGTCCTGACATTTGTAGAGACTAGATGTGAGCGAGTTTATTAAAGCGGTTGTCGTTGAAGCACCAGATCATTCCTGATCAAGTAGAACTATGATCACAAAGCATTCCAACCATAACCATCCCGTCTTTGTACTAGTATATAGGACTACATTATGTAATAAGGAATATTTAGTTGACATTTCTAACAAGTCGGAAAACCTAGTTCGGTAGACAGTGCTGTTCATCACCTAAATCTTGTGACTATATAAAAGTTCCTTCACAGACTAAACAAATGCTTTAGAAGTTAACATTGCTAAACCGGTGTTACTGTTAACATGGCTATAACTGGTGCACACTGCGAGCTGAAACCGTAATCCTTGTTTAATTTACGTTAGATGATCCCATAATAACAGATGAATATACATACATTTTGTTTCTCCAATAAATCTAAATTCAGATCGAGGTTAGCCTTGCATTCTGTATATGGACGAACCAAACACTTTAAAATCTAACGACCCAGTTCACTTAACTGTAAATAGATGCCACAACTACAGTTCATCATTTTATGAATCAACAACTCTGTATTGGGGATATCTTGGAGTTTGCAATCCTATAGGTTATAGGCAGAGTCGACTTTAGTTGAAGTGGGGCTCTAGGTTATTTCACCTGTTAGGTCCCTCCCAATCCCCACCCTCACAACTAGAATTATAGGTAATTTTTCAGATTAACACCCGCACGATTACCTAACCCTAAACCCTTACCCTAACTCTGACCATAAAACCGTAACCCTAACACTAACCCTAAACCTAAAACCGTAACCCTAACACCCTAGTGAAAATCGTGCGGGTGTTAATCTGAAAAAATTACCGAATTATATTATACACCTTGGCCAGAATACTCTGACTTCTGTCAGCTGGCCAAACTTAGAGGTAAACTCACCAATGGTTAAAGGACACACTATGATAAATCCTAAGCATTGTTGACAATATAGAAGTGAAGTGAGTTCTCAACGAGCAGAGGATTCGAATCGGTTCTCATCTTATTTTACTTAAATCGCTGTTTAGGCTCAAACCCGTCTTGATCAAGCAGACCTATGGTCAAAAGCACTCCAATTGTGACTATCTGGTGTTTGTTTTTAATACATATAATATATATAGGATTATGTCGTTACTATATTATTCAACGTACTTTTCTTTGAAGATAGTGATTTGGAAGAGATCTTACTGCTATTTCTTTTAGCTCTAGCGACCACGTAGATCTTCTACACTGGCTCGTTGATATCGCCGATGTTCTTTAGAAAGGTACTAACATCACATAATCTTATTTTCTATACACTGCACACCTAAACCCTTGTATTAATGTAACTAATCGATAATGCTATTAGAAATTGCTCAGCTGATAATAAAACTATAAAAGAACGCGAACAAAAACAGGTTCGTCGAACTGGCTTAGTACAAAAGTACCCACTACAAGCTGTACGGCTAGTACCAAACAAGTTAAGGAACCAACCTTCACTTCACTCTGTTTCCTCCCCCATGTGACAACCGTTTATGAAAAGCTCTTTCATCAAGAATTTTAGACACTGGCTAAATTTCAATATAAATCGATCAATTATTAATTTATTATTATATTTTAATTAACTGTTTAATCTTGTATATTGTTTTCAATCAACGCCACAAATATCACTGCTGCTCTCTAAACACCGCCATCGTCTCCTCACCGTCATCATCATCATTGTCGCCATCAACGTCGTCGTCACAACCACAACAACAACGATCGCGAAGACGACCGTTGTCGCTTCTATAGCGAGCATTACAATAGCCGGCAATGTCTCTGACAACACCAATCATGCAGTCACGCTGCTAGCACTATAGCTATCATTCATAACGCGCACGTTCTCTCTGTCTTCCCCCCCCCTTCTCTCTCTCTCTCTCACACACACACACAACACACACGTACATACAAACCGCCTCATTTACCATTGTTGATCGATAGATCTAGATGAAATAGATCCCTGTTAGAAACAGCAGACGTACCTCCTTCGAACTACACTTTATCGTCTTAAATAAAGGACACGGCTAATTGTACTCCTAAACACTGTCTTAAAGTGACGGCATGTTCACGATTGGATGGCTTTTGTTTGTCTTGTTAAGCAAGTAGAACATTCTTTGGTGATGATGTGTATAAGACCGAAGCGTATAATTTGCTTTCGCCAGTTGTGTTCCACCTGGGGCAAGTGCTTTGCAGTAGGGCTTTTCTCGCGCGACGTACACGGCATTCAGAGAAATACAAATTATTAAATATCTAAGCTGTAAACCTTGAACATTTACAAGAATTATATTGATTAATTTTTCGCAGTAAAGTTTGACTACCCAGGCAAGTATTAAACAAAATATTTTTTCACCGGAAATGTATTTTCAAGTTTTAAAGAGGATCCAAAAAGTGTGACGTATGTGACATCGCACAAAATAACATTTTTTATCACCTGAAAAATATTAACTGCTAATTCCTCTGAATTTCTCCAGAGGAGCATAAAAAGTCTCATTGGCCTTGTAATTTCAAAAACTGCTAATGGAATTTTCTGGACAACAATGTCTGCCGTCACAATTCTCATTTACCTGGCGTAACGTGCTAACAAAAATGGCTGTGACGTTTTCAAGGAAGAACTGGTCCCATTATCGATATCTAGTGGAAAATTAACCACTTCAACATACCATTATAGGATTATGATGATTCTTCTGAGCATTCTTTTTTGAAAACCTGATTTGGTTTAACTTTTTTTTACTATGGAAAGCAGATATATCCGTTCAGAATTTCGTTACCCTTAATTGCGAAAGCAGTTTTATATACCAATCTATCCTTTTGAGGAATATCATGTTTGAAATTATTTTCTGTAGAAATATGTCGAGTTTATTGAGCCAACGTGACTTATAGGAAATACCAATTCTATTTTTTGGTTGATATCTAACATCATTACTAATATGAAATTTAATTTCGCAGTGAAAAGGTTAACTTTCATGAGAGTAGCTCAGTAAGGCTGGGCGATCGCACGGGACGCTAAAATCAGGTGGGAGCGTCACAGATAGCTTATACATCCAATTAAAAACACGGATGTTTCGTAATAAAGATATCAGGTGAAGTCATTCCTGGAACAAAGAAGAACGAAGGAGGATGTGGGTGGACATCGTGTGATGTATGACCAATCAGCTGATTTGGCATGTTTCGTGTGGCTAAGAAGCTCGCCTTGAGCTATGTGGTCTCGAGTTCAATCTCACTGCACAGCACTTTGGGCAAGTATCTTCTACTATACTCCCGGGTCGACCAATACCTTGTAAATGAATTTGGCAGACAGAAACTGCGTGGAAGCCCGTTGTACATACGCACACACATACGTGTGTGTTTGTCCCCATTCCGCTTGACAAACGGTATTAGTTTAGTCCCCGTAACACAGTGCTTCGGTAAAAGAGGTCGATAAAATAAGTTCCAGACTTTAAAAATGGGTATAGGGATCGATGTGCTCAACTAAACATACTATACAGTGCTTCAGCATGGCCTCAGTTCAATCGTGGAAACAAAGAAGATAAGAGAGCTACTTCTTTTCTTTTTCTTTTTTTACTTGCCTTATCTAAAAGAAGGGGTAGTGTTCATGACCTTTGCTGGCCCTCAAATGTGATAAAGAGGCAAAAAGGTATCCTGAAACCAGAGTGGGCTCCGCTAAAAGCATCCAAAGTGCCAAGTAGTGGCGTTAAATCGGCCGACGAATTATGTCTACCATCTAAAAGCCACGACGATATTTGAACTCATGACGCAAAGAGCCGAAACAAATATTGACGTTCTCAAAGTCCCGTCAATCCACTGCTGTGGACTTGTATGTTTCTATCTTAAATACTCTGAAAGGATGAAAAGCGAAGTTAACTTTAGTAGGATTTGAACTCGGAGCAAATACAGTGAAACATTCAAGCCGATGCATTAACAACTCTGCCAATTCGCCGCCTCGATAATATGACAGGACATATTTTTCGGCTTTTTTCTCAGCTGGTATAATACTGATGATGGTTGGAGGATGTAAAAAACAATTGGAGACGGCTCATTGTAGAACTAGGAGAACGGGAATTATTGTGTAAAGCTAGGAACAGAAGCGCACTTTGCAAGAATTGCCTTTTGGCGCTGAATATCCTGCTCCCATCTGCATGGCCCATATTTTCGAAAAATTTCGATAAAGTGATCTTATATCTTGCTTGTTGTTTTAGATTACAAATATCGAATGAATGCTTCTGTCTTCTGTTTGCACATATAGTTTCAGTTATTCAAAAATTTTAAACTAATATATGTGTCATTATGTTTATTTGTATTTACTTGACAACATTTTCATCGGGTATTATTTTCCTTCGGTTTTAATTGCGCTGCTAAAACATCACACCCTTTCACGTCTTTTGCTCTTGTCTCTTTATACTTGTAATTGTATAGATGAATGAAGACGGTCAGACACACACACACACACAGGTACTGGTATAAATGGAAGAACCACAATTTAAGGTTAAGTACTCACTAAGACCCGTAAAGAACAAACATTTGCTCGTTCAGATAATAACACAGACAGTTGTGCTGTTTCTTAACTCAAAAGACTATCCCTGTCGTGTAGCCGGTTTTTCAAGAAAAATACTATGTCAACTCCTAATTCTGTTGCAGTGAGAGACCGGCCGCTCGCGCACGCATATCATATATACATATCTATCTCCCTCTGTGTGTGTGTAATACTATCGCTTTCTTCCGCAGTTTTCATCTGCTGAATTCCCGAGACTTAGCCAAAGTGTCACACAGAAGGATCAAACCTGGAACCATGTGGTTACAAAACCAACTTTTTAATCACATAGCTATGCAATATGTATGGATAGAATGCAAGCATATACCGTATAGTCTTCGAAGTGATGACTAACACACAGAGACGTGCAAGCTAAATATTTATCCTACGAATTAGTGCGTTAAATCTGGTCAGTTAATGAAACCTATATCATCAGTATTGGCCTGATTAACATGTGATCAGCTTTATCGATTAAATGTAGATGGGAATAAAAGCTGGTGTGCTAAAGTGCTTAAGTGTTTTAGCGAAAGTGAAACGAAGAGAAAGATTTAAGTTGCATTAGATTCAGAATCGAAATAACGTTGCTGGCTTTGATCGCTGGGAGGTCAGCTTTTACTCTATAGCGATCAACAGGCGCACGCGCGCGAGCACACACACACACGCATTTTTTTCCTGCATTCTCTTTCTCTTTTTCTTTCCGTAACGTGTATGTGTACACGTGTGTATAAATATACATGTATGTATATGTATCTATGGTATTTGTGTATACCTGCCATACCTGCATACATACATATGCGTGTGTGTGTGTGTGTGTATAGGTCTGGTAGTATAATCATTGAGAAAATTAAAGGAAAAGAATTCACTTCATAACGTAGAGTATAGTTTATATTTGTTCTCTACAGCATACTACTCATTCGAGTATATGTATGTTTATATGCGTGTGAGTGTGTCTTATTGAAACAACGTGTGGTGAATGTTCTAAGATAGACATGAATATCATTTTGAATAAAAATGTCATGTTTAAATTGCAGTACAGAAGCTTCGAATCAGAGGAAATTGTAAAACAAAAATGGCAAATACAGACATCCATACATGCACACACACACACACACACACACACACACATATATATATATATATATAGACAAAATGGAAACTTACTTTCTCACTTTTTTATGATTGGTAACAACGATTCGGCGATTGAAGAAATTTCCTTGTCTCCTAAGTTCAATGAATGATAATGAATAAGAGTAGAGGTTAGTAAGAACGTTTGTAAATGTTGTATGAGTGTGCGCGTGTGATATACTATTTTCTTTAGTTGGAGATTTCTTCCAGTAATATATATAAATACACAAAAATTTACTCGTATAAATATACTTGAATGTAATGTGTATGTATTGAACGCGTGTTTGTATTAGAAAAGTGTATTGTCAGAAAAAGGAAAGCGTGAGAGGTTATGGATAGCTTAAAGTGAAAATGAAAGTATATTCGAAGTGTGACGACCAGTTCCAGACTTCTTGTTTTTTTTTTTTTTTTAGATTCTGTCGCTTTCGACTCTTCGGAAATCACGAAATTTTCACATGTCCAGAAGACAGATCAGTCAATAAATCTCCCGTAATGTATTCTGGAGTGTCCCATCTATACTGACGTTATGTGGTTAGTAGCACTACGTGGACTGGTATTTCCTCTCTAAACTGCATGGCTATCAACTTCATCATTGTTGATGTAGGAATTCCGTCGTTCATAAAAAAAATAACTTGACCGAATATTCCGAGGCTAACACAAATCGATTAGCTTATCCTATATTGTTGTCAATATCATATCGAACATGATGACGTGATGGGTCTTGTATGGCTATAAAGACTCTCTGGAAAGAGTTGTATTACAACTCTACAAGTAGTTCTAATTAAACGCTGTTTCTTAGTCTTCTTGAGCAACAGCTATGAAAATACACTTTGATGTATTCAGCTGTTTATATATATATATAAATATATAAAAGAGTATCTAGCAAAACCGATTGTTAATTATATAATTAAATCGAAGTGGCAGTTTCACAGAGGCAAATACGATGATACCGTAAAAGTGAGGCTGGAAGCTGATGACGTTGGTTATCTCTTTATATAGTAGTAATTTCCATTCATATATTTCGTCATTCACAAAAAGAAAAGAAAAAGAGCAGAGAAAGAAAGAAAGAAAGTAAAATTGCTAATTTTGGCGCCAGAACTATTTTCATCCGGTAGCATCTTTACTGAATATCGAAAGTAAAAAAGTATTATATTACTAATTTATTCGATCTTCTCTTAGGGATTTTCAGTAAAATAATTTGTTTCCCTTTTTTTTCTCATTCCCCTCACCCACTCCCTCTGAATATATGAAGAAAGAATACTTCCATGTATGAATATATACATACGTATATGCATATATTATATACACAGATATGTATATATATGTTTGTGTACTTATAAATGTGTGTATATGTATGTTGATATGCATGTATATAGGTACATGTGTGTATATATATGTATGTGTATATATATATGTATATATATATATATATGCTTGTATGTATGTATAGTGTTGATTTCATAAGAATTTAGAAGCTTCAATAGGGTTGAATCCCTGGTGTTGAGGGAAGAATGGATTTCAGAAAAACCTACCATAACGTGAAATTTACCACTCTTGTAAAAGGCTCTTAGTCATCCCTGTCTTCTTATTTAAAACCAAATGAGATGCAAATTAAGCTTTGCATAACCTGTAAGGTCCTTAGATTTCTGAAATGATACGCAAGTTGGGGGCATTAATTCCCTATTATCAGTTGTATTTCCTCCCAGAAGAAACATCAGATGATTTTTTAGAGGCATTAAATCCTGGTTATGTTTTTTTTTCTTTTCCAAAGAATAAAAATTCTAGCAGGCATAAGTTTCTAGAAAAGTGCAGACTGTGTCTTCAATTAGTGGTCATACCTTATTCTCATAAGCACAAAATCCCATCGTAATCTGAGGAAGCCTGTGTGTGTGTGTGTGTGTGTAGATAGATAGATAGATAGATAGATAGATATATTATATATATATATATAATAATTAAGATTCAGTTGAATTAGGTACTTAAATTGAGACACCAAGCCAGTTTGATATTGTCTGTGCAGCTCGAAGTTAGGTGAATAAAAGGCAAATAAATAACAAGGATGTTCAGGTATGCATTTATACCTGGACATCTTTGTTACTTATTTGCCTTATATATATATATATATATATCGTTGCCAGGGCCCCTGGGCTGGCTCTTGTGCAGGTGGCACATAAGATGTACCATCCTGAGCGTGACTGTTGCCAGTACTGCCTGACTGGCCTTGTAGGGTTTTCGAGCGAGATCGTTGCCAGTGCCCCTGGACTGGCTCTTGTGCGGGTGGCACATAAAAGACACCATTTCGAGCATGGCCGTTTTCATGCGGGTGACACGTAAAAGCACCCACTACACTCTCTGAGTGGTTGGCATTAGGAAGGGCATCCAGCTGTAGAAACTCTGCCAAATTAGATTGGAGCTTGGTGTAGTCATCTGGTTGCACCAGTCCTCAGTCAAATCGTCCAACCCATGCTAGCATGGAAAGCGGACGTTAAACGATGATGATGATGATGATGATGATATATATAAGGCAAATAAGTAACAAGGACGTCCAGGTATGCATTTATACCTGGACATCCTTGTTATTTATTTGCCTTTTATTCACCTAACTTCGAGCTGCACAGACGATATCAAACTGGCTTGGTGCCTCAATTTAAGTACCTAATTCAACTGAATCTTAATTATTATATATATATATATACACACACACAAAGGGGATCTTCACTTTTAGGACATCAATTTCACTCTAAGTTTTTTTTCTTAATCCGTAGGTAATATCAGTTCATATGGTGGCCTGCAAAGTATATATATTGATATATACATTGACACCTACAGGGTGTTCAGGTTAAATTTGATTAATGATTTTTGTCTCCTTTTTTTTTTTTTTCAAGAACATCTTGATGTATTGGTGAACTGTCAACAGTGTTAGAGAACATAAAGATTAAAGTTGTAGTTAAGCTAAAATTACTTGACACAGAGGACTGGAAGCCATTTAAATATTGGAAAACAGTTACCTGTATCATGATGATCTGCACTAGGCATCAAAATGCCAACATCATGACTGCTACTCAATGCTCTGTGAACCATTGTAAAGGTTGTAAGACTTGACATGGACAGTTGTAACAGAGACTATGAAGCTGTGGCCAGCTGGAAGGGACAGAGCAGGTATTGATTGTGTCCACATGCCTGAATTCATCCAACAACTGCAGGACAAGGGGAAAGAAGGTCCAAGCAAGAGAATCTGAGCTTTAGCAAGAGAGATGGGTGTTGGAGTGACCACCATGAAGCTGACTCTGAATGAGGACTTTTAGTACCACTTATACAAGAGGTACAAGGAACAAATTCTGACAGTCAAGGTCAAGGAGATTCGCTTGGCAGAGGTGAAGAAGCTCCTAAACAAGCTAAGGCATCCTGTTGAAAAGGAGATGATCTGGTTCTTCTCAGATGAAAGGAACTTCTGCCAGGACCAGTTGAACAACACCCACATCAATAGATGGTTGGCCTACATATCATGAAAATCAAGTTTCTCCAAACTGTGATAATCTTTTGGGTGAGAGTGATATTTGAACAGACCTTAGGTTCAACTCAGACAGCTATATGAAGATCCTGGAGACTGTGGTCAAACCCTTGTTAGACAGGATTGCTACTGGTAGGCCATATGTGTGACAGCAGGATTCGACCCCTTGCCATAACTGGGAGAAAAATCAGAAGCAGTTATCTACAACTTCACCAGTCCCAATTTCTGGCCTCCTAATTCCCCTGATTGTATCTCATGGGATAATATGTGCTGGGAACGGTTGAGAAAGAGACCAACTGCTCAGCCTGCAACACCAAGGCTGAGTTGGTGGTCAAGACCAAGGATGTATTTGAAGAATGCATATGCCAGGTTCTGGAGCCATTTTGAGACCATGGTGGAAGCCGAAGGCAGTACTTTGAGTAAAGTGTTATCTCCCAGCCATAATGTAGTTGATATTTTCTTTTTGAATTTTTCAAAATACTTTTATTTTTGGATGGAATATTGTGTTTTCTTTTCCTTTTATGCAAACTGTCAAATTTAGCCGAAACACCCTGTGTATATATACCCATATATACTTATACGTATACTGTCTGACTCATATGTGTATGGAAAAGTGGACGTTAAATGATACTGAGGCTGACTGATATGTGTGTGTGTGTATGTATGTATGTATGTATGC
>NC_068984.1:38213140-38223498 GCF_001194135.2 Octopus bimaculoides
GAGGGAGGGAAAGAGAGAGAAGGGGGATCCTCCTTCCTATTTACCATTCATTTATTTATTTATTTAGTCTTTTACCATTGTATTGGAATGTGTTTAAGGATGGTGACCTCTGCAAAAAAAAAAAAATCTTTTTGCTTTTTGCTTTATTTCTCTCTTTCCCTCATTTTCTCCCTCTTTCTTTCTTTTTTCCTCTTTCTTTCTTTTTTCCTCTTTCTTTCTTTTTCTCCTCTTTGAGTTATATTTAGAATACAGAATGTCTTCCCTTTCTTTCAAACATTCAATTTTGGAGAGAATTTTTTTTGATGAAATATAGTTCTGCATGAAAAAACATTAGTATAAATTTACAAATTAAAAATTTTTTAAATAAATAAAATAAAAAATACATATGTACATATATACATAAAGCTAGAACATCCCAATGCTACACATATATGTACCTGAACATTTGTAGAGATGAGCCACATTTGGAATAAAAAATGCAAATTCTCTGCTTTACCTTAAAACATTAAATTTTGGAGAGAATCCCTTGATGAAGGGTGTGTGTGCGCGCGCGCGTGTGTGTGTGTGTGTGCGTGTGTTTTGGAACATGTCCATGTTTATGCTGTGTAACAGCATTAGAGAACATTAGTATAACACTTACAAACTAGAGAAACATGCAAAGCTCAGAACATCTCAATACCACATATACACACCTAAGTATTTACAGAGATGAGCATTATGTTTCCGACATTTGAGTTCTATTTAAAATACAAAATGTACTGTCTCCGCTTTTCTTTCAAACATTCAATTTTGGAGAGAATTTTTGATGAAATGTAGTTCCATTGCTTTTTGGTATTGCGGATCATCCCATACACATTTGTAAAAGGGAAAAATTTTGAATTTTCCATCGCTGCATATCTCCAGATGCTTACTTAATGGAATCTTGTGTAATTCCTCTTGACGGATATGTTGCCTGTGGATTCTTGCATGTTGGCAGAGGGAATTATTTGTTTCACCAATGTAATTTTCTTTGCGGTTTGGGTAGGTAATGCAGTATGTGAGGTTTTGCCTTTTGCAGTTCATATCTGCATTTATTTTGACAAGGGATCCGCTCTTGAATTTTATGTGGGAACCATTTTCCAAGTTTTTGAAGTTGTTGATGTTGTTGTATGTTCCACATCTCCTACCTCCGTATTCTTTTACTAAGAATTCTAATTCATTATATGGTTTGAATTCTGCCTGTGTGAGGTGTTTTTAAGATTTTTTAGTTGGCATCTGCTATTCCATAAGGTGATCTTTTCAATCAGATTTTTCAATTTGGGGTTTTGTAAGAATATAAGTAAGTTCGATTTTATGGCATGAAAGATGTTGGTTATTCCAGGACTGTGTGAGTTAATAAAAAATCAAAGGTAATTTATTTATACAAAATTCAATATCCACTAAATAATCATACTTTTTCACATTTTTTTTCACTAAAAACCTTCCTGATTACCTTCTTCATAATCCAAAAAAACACCATGATCATTGGTCCAGCTGTTTGACTGTGAAGTGGGAACAGACAGACAGATGGACATAACACTTATTCTTTCTTATCCATTTCCACACTTCTCAATAATAAACACTACATTTTCATGAGAAAGCATAGAGTTTATTACAGGCTATAGGTATTTATGGGAAGTTAAATATGAAAATTTATGAACTGTAAATGATTTTCTTTCAAATAATTCTGTTCTTGCTCTGTCATTGTATAATCTGGCTGTTATTTGTTTTTAAATCTGATAATACACATACAGAAACAAAGATTTATCATGTCAAAGTAGCCTAAATTTTATGCATTTATTTTTGAGTAATACTTATGCTAGACAGTGCATACTTTGGCAATAATCACTGTATGCAACACAGCAATGTTTATCCAGCAATTTTTGTTGATATTTCAGTGACTAACCATCTTTCAGACTTGTATTTTATATTATGGTTTCAAAGAGAATAATAATCTAAAGGAAAGCATGTGTCCTATTTGTGGGCCAGAAGCTGGAACGTGTAAGGAAGTTAGAGGCTGGTGCTTCAGGGGTGAGTGTTTGTGAAGAATATAATGTTAAAAAGCAAACAATTTTGGGATGGTGCAAATCTAAGGACAAACTCACTATATGTTCTCTAAACTATAATGTTGATCCGAGGAAGCATATGAAAGTTCCAAAAGCTACAAATCTCGAAGGGAGAATATCAAAGTGATTTATCCATCAATGACCTTGTGGTAACAAAATCTATGATGTAAAAATTGTGTTGTCATGCTTGATGGACATATGTGCATTAACAATTTTGAAGCATCAAATCTATATTTTTCCCACCTTTGTTGTTTTGCTATCAATACATACATTAACACAATTATTTCATTCCAAACTTATTTTCTAAAAAAGTTGTCTACTTTCAATAAAACCTTATCTATTGTACATCCATCTAATGATTGATAAAAAAAACTAAGTCCTCATGCACAGTGTTTTCATACAAATATTTGATAAATACTAATAATTGAGGTGCATTTGTAATATCAGTTGATTCATCTGAGTCAGTTTTAATTATAAAAACTAAGAAACCATACATGATTGGTGAATGTCTTCAGAAAGAAACACCAAAATTACTGATAAAATTAGTAAAATCCCGCTTTTATTCGACATGGTATGTTAAAGAATTTCAGAAATTAGAAAATAACTCATTTGGGGGATTTATTGAAAGAATTAACTGAAGTACTAAATTTGTGATTCACTTAGATCAGTGGTTCTCAACCAGGGTCCATATGATCCTTGTGGAGTCCATATAAAATTGTGTTATTAAAATTTATCTGCAATAAATTGGTTATACTGCTGCAATACTCAAAATATTTTAACATTTTTTATGCAATTCCTAATGATATTTAATTATAAAAATACAAAGGGATTTTATTAAAACTTCAAATAGTCCTTCTGAGTAAAATAGGAATCAAAGGGGTCTACAGGCAAAGAAATGGTTGAGAAAGACTGACTTAGATGAATCAACTATTACAAATGCACCTCATTAGTATTTGTCAGATATTTGTATGAAAACAGTGCATGAGTGTTTAGTGCTTTATCAATCATTAGATGGGGCTTTATTGAAAGTAGACAACTTTTTTTTAGAAAATAAATTTGGAATGAAATAACTGTTAGTGTATGTATTGATAGCAAAACAACAAAGGTGGGAAAAAATATAGGATTTGATGCTAAAATTAAATCTGTTACCAATGCACTTGCTAAATTCACTCATTGTATGATGCATTAAAATTACAATTATTTCTTCAGGGCTAAATGCAGTAATACATGATGCTATAAATATTATCAGCTTCATTAAAAATTATGCAATGACTAGCTGTCCATTTCCCAAATCTACACCAGGATATGAGAGCATTAAAGTTTTATTTTGTGCATAGATGTTTTATGGTTGTCAAAGGGATTGGTTTTGAGACAACTAGTGGACAACAAGTTGTCAGAAAAAAAAAATGAAATTCTGCAAAATTTTTTCATGGTGAGAATTGAGTTTGCAAATTATACCATTTGTCAGACATATTTGAAAAGCTCAATGACTGTATTTTGTCCCTGTAAGGGAAGAACACAAAACATTTTCGTTTTGAAAGGCATATTTCAACATAGATCTAAACATCAGCATCATCATCATCATTTAACATCTGCTTTCCATGCTGGCATGGATTAGACAGTTTGATTGAGGACTGGCAAGTCAGGAGGCTGCACCAGCCTCCAATCTGATCTGGCAAGGTTTCTATAGCTGGATGCCCATCCTAATGCCAACCACTCCAAGGGTGCGGTGCAGTGAGTGGTTTTTATGTGCCACTGGCATGGGGACCAGTCAGATGGCACTGGCATCAACTCTGCTTGAATGGTGCCTTTTACTTAAAAATATTTGATGGTCATGGTTGGAACACCTTTGATGAGAGTCTGCTGGATCAGAACTGATCAGGGATTAAACAACAACAACAACAATACTTTAATAAGTCAAGCCAGTGAGGGAGTCCTTACATAGTAATTCAACCAGCCAGAAATAGCAACCAAATCTTCTTTAAAACCATACTTTACCATCTTAAAATGGGAAGGATACAACACACAGTGTAATGTATATCTAAATATATTACGTATGAATACAAAATGAGGTGGTGATACCTGAAACATCTTTGATCATAGGACTGTTTATCAGGGCTGGCCTGGGGCTGAAATACTACAATAATGTAATGAATGAAGACAATGAGAGGGCCTGAACCTGCTCAGAATAGCAGATTCATCTCCTTCAAATCAAACCAAATTCTATGTTTAGAAAAATGCATGATGTATTGGATAATGTTGTCCTAGATATAAAGACTGGAGTACTTTTGATCATCACTTTCTTGCTTTACGCCACATCACTTATGAACATTTGACTCCTACTCAAAAGCACAGTATGTCCTTCATTGGAGTTTTCTTAACTACGGTCTTGGATCATCTGCATGGTTTGTCAGACCACATGTTGGATGTTTTTACAAGACACCACTCATGTGGATAGCTGTTGGCTCACAATGACTTCATCCATCCTTTGATGTGTCTTGTTCCTTTGTCCTGCAGTATGTCCATAACACTTACTTCACCTGGCAAGCCAAGTGGGAGGGGCCAGTTTTGTTGCTGACCACCCCAACCATGAAACAGGTAGTATTGTGTTACATGGTACTAGTGGCAAGACTTTCCCAGCCCGGTTCAGGACTAAATCACTGGTTAAACAACAAATACAATATATTAAGGCATCCTCCTTTCAAGTTGACAAAGAATAAAAGAGTTAAATGATTTAATTATTCAGGTTAGTGAAAGGGATGAGATTTGAACCCATGATACCATGATCAAGAGACAAGGGCCACTGTCTGATAGGCTGTTGGTCATATGTTACCAACAGGATTATTTTGTTTTTATTGATTAAGAGAATATTACCAATTCCAGTAGAGTCCAAATAATCCTGAAAAATAACATTGCCAAAAACACTGCAGTAAATCAATGTTGTTGTATAGTTGTGGGCGTTATGCACCATCATAATGATATATATTCATACATAGGTGTGTGTGTGTGTGTACACACACATACACATACACACACGCAGATATATATATAATCATGTGTGCATGTATATATACATGAGTGTGCATTCATACATGTATTTATACATATGTGTGTGTACATATATGTATACATATATATATGTATGTATATACATACATACATTCGTACACGCACACACACACACACACACACACACACACACACACATCTATATATATATATATATATATATATATATATATATATACTAGCTGAATACCCATCATTGCCAGGCAATTTTTACAATAGAATGTCTTAAATTTTTGTGCATTCCATGTTAGATCATGCCTTCTCCAACAGATAAGCCTCTTGATCAGGACAAATTTGTGCAATTTTTCACCAAAAACTTTGTTAAGGATTTTTTTCCTTTTCAAATTATTTACATGTGTGTTCGACCATTTCACATGACTTTATTCATTAAAACTTCAGAAGTTCTTACAATTTTGGTTGGTATAATGCTTTGCTTTCATTCGTTTAATAAAAATTCCTTCTCGTAATGCCTTTGCTTTCATTTTGTGATAGGCAGCTATTGTGCAGAAAATGCCAGCTATCATGTAGAAAATGTCAGCTTCCAAATCCTGTTTTCTGATTAGGTAAAATTTATTAAATTTTGAACCTCAGTAATATTTTTCTGCAACTATTCTGAAACAAATAAATAACAAAATTGGATTTAACATGGAAAATTATTTCAATATACCAAATTTGAAAACTTTGACATAATTTTAAAATCTCACAATATGTGACAGCAACAGGGAAGACCCTACAAAAGTAGGGAGATAGACAGTTATAGGACGTCACACACACACACATACACACACACACACACATTTACAAACATATACATTGGTAATCACAAGTTTAAAATGGTGTATAGCAGGCATATGTGTGTACATATGTATGTATATATATGTATGTATGTGTGTGAGTGTTTCTTTGCGATTGACATCAGAAAAGCCACCCAACCCTCTCTCCTTAAAGTTACGTATTCCTCACGCCTACCTTTTTGTGTCTATAGATGTGGTAGCTATGTATTTATGAAAGTATGTATGCAGCATTGCATGTATATGGCAGCTGTATTAATCTTATCACCCCATTGCCACTCAATATTTGTCACTTTCATAATGCTGTTCTTGCCATCCCTGATATAAGTCATCTGCTGCCCGTTTCCCTCTGACTAATACTTTTTGCACCCTTCTCATTTTATCATATAATTCACTGAACCCCACTAGAAGGCACATTATAGATTTTTATTGAAATCCAACTGGCCTGTCATTGAACTGGAAGTTAGTATAACATGTTTGCAAAGTTTTGTGAATATTGGTTTGCTGGTTTAGGCAAGATGGCGAGATGGTGTGATGGCGGTTGCTATGGCATTGAGGTAGATCCGGCCACCCCTGTTAACAGGGACAAAACCCAGATTTAAAACACTGGAAGATGATGATGATGGTAACAGACAGAAATTTCCATTTATATATACGATATAATGCAAGTATGAAATGTGGGTGGAAATGATGATGATAATGATTTTATATATATATATATATATATATATACACACACACACACATACCTATGGAAAGAGAGAGAGAGAGAGAGAGAGCAATTGAGTGAGAGAGAGAATGAAAGAAAGAGACACATACAGTCCACATGAAGAAATTTGTGTGTGTGTTTGTGCGTGTGTGTTGTTTAAATTGATAACTGGACAGCAATCAATTCCATGTTTCTAGAGAATTCATTGATTTGTTGTTGTGTAAAGTACAGCTGAGATATTAATTACTATATATCAATACAACAGAGTTTATAGTGCATCTACTTTGTTTCTCTGTATGTATGTTTCACTTTATGTACATGTGTACATGTCTGCCTTGTATCTTTGTGAGTGATTTATGGTTTTGCAGTTTTTCAATATAGCAATTTAAACATCACACTCATACATACTTATTCACATGCCTTCGTTCCCATACACACATTCATACATGAATTTATGCATGGGTGTGTGTAAGTGTTAATCTTTATGTGTCTTTATGAGTTTTTATGTGTTTTTATGCTGTCTTCTTTTGTGATTATTTGAACACTTCTAATAAAGAAAGTGCTGGTTTGCAGCAAAAGAAAAAAAGCTCAGTCACTGGAATTTAGATAACAATAATAGTGAAAATTTACATGTTGAGCATTACAGATGTCTTTTATACTTTTACTGTTCTGTTTACAGATTATATTTTAGATTATGTAGCTGGTCATTTTCTTTGGGAGTAAACCCTGGCTTTTAGGATTAACTATAACACAGCCTATTGCACTAATAACTATAGATATAAATGTGAATTTATAATTTGGGTTTCAAAGTATTTATCTGTAAATTGTCTATTTCTCACTGGTTTTGAGCAAATTGTTCACATTAGCAAGTCTTTATATATATATACACACACACCAAGATCCCATGGGTAGCCAGTCTTATATTCCTTTGTTACGGTGTGGAGGACTATAACAAATAAGAGGGGACTGAAAACCAAGCTCTAGTGAACTCCTAGTACACTAGATTCATCTCTGTATTCATGGCTGACCCTCACCCTACTGAAAGCACCTCTATACATAGCTTGTATGGCTCTAACAAGCCATTCATCTACTCCTAGCTTCTTTAGAGACCATCATATCTTAGAACAAGGAACTCTGTCAAAGGCTTTCTCCAGGTTGATAAATACCAAGTATAATGGTTTACTTTTAGCTAGATATTTCTCTGGCAGCACACTCTCACTAGGAAGATGGCATCTGCAGTACTCCCCGCTGGCACAAAACCAAACTCCATCTGACCTAGTCTAATTCTGTTCCTAATCAATTGGGCTATCTACACACACGCATGCACGCACGCACGCATGCACACGCACACACACACACACACACACACACACACACTGCTTTTGCTATGTTTATTAAATTTTGCCATGCCACACATGCATACCTAACTATGTACCTACATACATATACCTGCCTGTCAACAAAGTATATGTACATGAAACAAGCAAACAATATAGAACAAAGGATACACATAACATAAACTATAACCATCGACTGTTTCTGATACATATTTCATAATAATTGATTTTTTTTTTACTTTTACACTTATGTTTCTAAACAGAGGAATTGATTACCAGTTTTTATGAACTTCACTTCAAATACAACACATGTAGATAATTATCAATAACTATATCTTTCTCTTGGCCTGAATGAGAAGGTGTGGTTATCTAAATAAATGTTATTGTCATGAAGAAAGAAGTTCAATGTTTTGAGCTTTGGCCCTTTATCAAGGAGGGGAAAAGAGTTTTGTAGCTGTGGCTGAAACTGGGTCATGTAAATTACTGATGCTTAAAGAGGTTTCCAAAATTCTCTCTTCTTTCCTTTTATATAGAGCCTGAACCCAAAACACTGATAGTCATTCTTTTGTCATAGTAACAACATTTACTTAAGCTCCTATACTTCATATTGGTTTGTTTTGTAATTGGAGTGGAGAGTATGACAGAGAACAAGGGGAAAGAGAAGAGGTTAATGACAGGGGTTACACATGACTATAAATTCATAAAATATATAAAATATACTTTTTTACTATTTTACTAATTTCAGTCATTGGACTACAACCATGCTGGAGCACTGCTGATGAAGGTTTCATTGATCTTATCAACTCCAATACATATTCCAATGTGGATCTTATTTTATTGATCTTTATTTGTATTCTTTTCATCTGTTTGTTGAATTAAGTTACATGAAACAACATAAACACAAACATAGGCACAAGCACAGACAAATATCAGCACTTTGCATATGTGATTATTTATTATGTATGTATGCGTGTGTGTATGCATATAACAGGTACAGGTATAGCTGTGTGGTTTAGAAGATTGCTTCACAGCCAGTTGTTTGGGTTCAGTTTGAATGTACGGCAACTTGAGCAATTGAATTCTACTATAGCCCCAAACTGACCAAAGTCTTATGAGATTTGGTATTCAGAAACTGAAATAAGTTCTTCACATATGTATGTGTGTGTGTGTTTTTGAAAACAAATTTTGTGTAAATACTGTTTTCAGTTTTGCAAATACATGTGTTAAAGATAATCCATTAAGAAGTAGTTTGTTTTAGTAGAGGGTTTCACCATCTACAGTTAAATTTGGATTTAGAATTCTTATGGAGTCATCATTGTTTAAAGTCCGCTTTCCATGCTAGCATGGGTTGGACGATTTGACTGAGGACTGGTGAGCCAGATGGCTACACCAGGCTCCAATCTGATTTGGCAGAGTTTCTACAGCTGGATGCCCTTCCTAATGCCAACCACTCCGAGAGTGTAGTGGGTGCTTTTACGTGCCACTGGCATGAAGGCCAGCCAGGCGGTACTGGCAATGGCCACGTTCAAAGTGATGTATTTTACGTGCCACCTACATAGGAGCCAGTCCAGCGGCACTGGCAACGATCTCGCTCGAATGACTTTTCACGTGCCACCGGCACAAGTGCCAGGAACGTTGGTTCTTTCATTTGCATTTTGTAATTGATCGTTTTCTTTCTTTATTTTGACAAAAAAGGGGAATAGTTAGCATTTTCCATTTGCACAAATATCTACACATTCACTACATGGAACATGAAGTGTATTTGAATTGTTGCTTATGCACTCTAACCCTATCAATTGATTTTTGTTCTATATAACCAATATAATTCTCATTACATTGTGGACATGCGATGCAGTAAATGGGATTTTTTTGTTTTACAATTCATATTTGCATTAACTCTAAGTTCTTTCCCTCCCCCCTTCTCTTAACATTTCTTATCTGCATTAATTCTTCTTCTGGTTCAAATTTTGCCTTTCTTAAAAGTTTTTTTTTTAGGTCTAGCAGCTGTTTTCAGCTCTTAATAATTTGTAACGTTTAATTATTTTTCTTAGATTTGATGATTAATGTAAAACTGGTAGATATCATCTAGTTGAATGTAAGATGTGATTTCTGGTTTTATGGGTGATTTACAAATCAAATATTTCTGTTTGTGTTTGTCTCCTCATTGTGACGGTTTCTCAATAAATCAGAAATTGTGATTCCTTTTGCTTTGGTTATGGTATGATTTACTAAGATTTTCAAGTATTTTTGTCATTGGAGAAACATGTTTAGTTCTACTAGTTATCTCTCTCTCTCTCTCT
Source organism: Octopus bimaculoides (assembly GCF_001194135.2). Taxonomy (NCBI): domain Eukaryota; kingdom Metazoa; phylum Mollusca; class Cephalopoda; order Octopoda; family Octopodidae; genus Octopus; species Octopus bimaculoides. The sequence goes on from NC_068984.1 coordinate 38,223,431, forward strand.
CTCACTCTCTCTCTCTTTCTCTCTCACTCTCTCTCTCTTTCTCTCTCACTCTCTCTCTCTTTCTCTCT
>NC_068984.1:38223508-38230499 GCF_001194135.2 Octopus bimaculoides
TCTCTCTCTTTCTCTCTCACTCTCTCTCTCTTTCTCTCTCACTCTCTCTCTCTTTCTCTCTCTTTCTCTCTCTCTCTCTCTCTCATCTACTTGAGTCTGTAACTATTGAACATATATATTTCTTGCTATATTAAATCGGATATTTCTTTTGATATGAAATGAGCGACAAAACCTAATTTAAGTATTGGTGTGTTTATGTTCATTCAGTACAGATCAGATGTAATAGTCTTATTTTCCTTAATTACCAGAATCTTTGCCTGATTTGGAATTACTTTTGATCAGTATTTCCCATCTTATTTAAAAGAAAACAGGTAAAGATTCCTAGATGACTGCTTTATATTTTTGGAACAGAAGGAAGGTAGACCTTATATGACACCTTGAACATTCATGAACTGATCCAGTTCACCCTTCTGTGCCACCAAATTATCCCTCCCCCACATCACATGCTGCTCACTCCCTACCCCCTGCAGTATTCCTGCCTTTCCTCTTACTCTTGTAACCTATCCACCTGCGGATCATTTCTTGCTCTTATCTTTCCCCTGTCTACTGTATTATTATTCTGCTACTCTTCACTCCTTTCTGTACTGTCAGTCATCACCTACTCTTCTTTAATTACCTTTCATCTCTTGTTCACTATTCACTACATCCACACTTCAACCCTACCCAACCACTATAGTCATCACCTACTCTTCCTTGCCTTCCCGCCAACATGAGTTTGTCATCCCTCAACACTTGTTCTTCATTCATTTCACCTCATCCATTCCCCATTTCTAGCAACTCTTCACTCCCTCCATACACTCTTGTAATTTCTATCCACCCACACTCCTCTGTTCTATTGTCTTTGTTCACTTATAATCACCTCCTACCTTTAGTGTCCACACTCACACCTCACCACTATTATATCTTTCTTCCCAGCTCCACCTGGGTTATTCACAACCTCTCTACTAAATGTAAGTAGCCATGTAGCTCCTTTACAGTAAGAAACCTCTTCTTTCATACTTGAACCTCTCATCTACTCGCATAGAGCTACCTTCTCTGCTGTAGTAAAAGAGGTCTTAGCTTTGCAAGCTGCATGACAACTTCTCTAGTGCTAATGCCATGAGCAAAGCATACTCTGTAAAGTGTACATGCTATAAATTAACAGATGTTAGGAAACACATTCAAGTATTTAGTGGTGGGGGAGATAATTTGGTAGCTCAGTGGTGGGGAAAAAGGATCACTGTAAAGTGTGGGTGAAGAGAACAGCATTGATAGATGAAGGATGATTAATTAGTGAAATGGTTTCAAGTAAGAAGAAAAATTAATGGTATCAAGAAAGATCAACAGTGGAGGAAATTGGGCAATGAACCCAGTTGTACATATGTGTTTGTGTGTGTGTGTGTGTGTGTGTGTGTGTGTGTGTGTGTGTGTGTGTGTGTGTGTGTGTGTGTGTGTGTGTGTGTGTGTGTGTGTGTGTATAAAGAAAAAGGAGGCAGTCAGAATTTTGGATAATTCTTTATTAGTGCTTTTGTTCATTTAGCCAAACTCTTCAAGATAATAAAACCAAGATGATCTTGGAAAGAGTTAAATGGACAAAAGTGCTAATAAAGAATAATCCAAAATTCTGACTGTCTCCTTCTTCTTAATATACAATATTTGTACTCCACTTCAAACACACACACACACAACACAAAGTACTTTCAGATTTCAGTTACACTTCAGTAGGCAGGTCTTCCCAAGAACCACAAATTGCCAGTCATCCTGCTCCTTTGCAGTTGTGGCAGTACAAGTTGTTATGATTGTGTTGGTGTTGGTCATCATGACACTGATGAGGGATGATGTTGCCACTAGAGATACCAATGATAATATTAATATGATGGTGGAGCTGGGGGTAGTAGGAATAGCCATGTGTCTGATGTTGGTAGTGATCCTAATGATAATGAAGAAAATGGCAATGACGATGATGCTGATGATAATGATGATGGTAATGATGATGATGGTGGTGGTACTGGTGGCAGTGATGATTATGATGATTATGATGATGGCAGTGATGGTGATTATGGTTGTTTATGGTTGTTGTTGTGAAGGTGATGGGAGTATCATGGTTATAGTTGTATCTATGACTGTGTTGTGGCTGTTGTCAAGCTTCAGATCAGCCCTGATAGGATAAACCTATTTTCAAAGACATTCCAGCCATGACCAGCCCATCTTTTTACTTTGAGCAGAGGGTCAAGAAGATGATGATGATGATGATGATGATGATGATGATGATGATGATGATTATAATGGTGATGATGATGATGGTGATGATTATGATGATTATGATGATGATGATGGTGATGATGGTGATGGTGATGATGATGATGATGATGGTGATGATTATGATGATTATGATGATGATGATGGTGATGATGATCATGATCATGATCAGGATGATGGTGGTGGTGGTGATGACATTTATTTTGAGCACTGTTGCTGCTTTACTTTGTAAGGTTAAAAAGATGTTTCTAGGAAGATATTGAGAAAAATATCATCTCACATTTAGAAAAATAATTTTCTGAGTCAGCGAAAGCAAAAATATATTTTTTTTCACTTTAAAAAATAAATTCTTATTTCTTCTCTTTTTAAAATTAAAAGATAATTTGTGATTTCCTAATGCATGAAAAACAAATTATATACAAAAATATTTTTAAAATATGTTAATGAACAGAGGTTATCTTTATAAAAATCATTCTTTAGGCTAATTAATAACTGGAAAGTAGAAGACACAAACAAACACCAGATCAATCAGTTTCTGAGTAATCAAAGCAATTTTAGTAAAACCAGAAAAAAAAGAAAAAATCTCAAAAAAAAATCTCAAAAAAAAAATCTCAAAAAAAAAAATCTCAAAAAAAAATCTCAAAAAAAAATCTCAAAAAAACAACCGGATGTAAAAGTCTGGCTAGGAAATTTTCTACTTTGTGATTGGATAGCATACTTCCTTTGATTTGTCCATATATTACATACATTATATTGTATTTCATTATATCACATTATAACCATTCCTTTTACATGCATATATGTAAATATATTAAGTATGAATACAAAAACAAATGCCTAATTCTTTTTCAGTTCTGTCCATTAAGTCTGTTAATGTTGTGGTTTGGCGTGATTGATAATGTATTCAAGTTATATATTATATATTATACAACTATCATGAGAGCATATAGTTGTATTCATGCATATATGTGTGTCTGTGTGTATATATTGTGTGTGTGTTGTTCAAAAAATGTTCATTTTCTATGTTTTCATTTCTCATTGTGTTTAACGTTTTTTTTTTATGTCCTGTACCCATATATGCATGTATGTATACATATAGATGTAGGTATGTACATATATGTATGGATATATGCATATATTTACATATTATTTATATTATTATTATATATATGTATATATATATATATATATATATATATATAGGAACACACACACACACACACACACACACACACACACACACACATATATATATATATATACATATATATACACATACATACATACACACACACACACACACACACACACACACACATATATATATAGATAGATAGATAGATACATACATACATACATACATACATATATCCATTGTATAGATACATGCTGTATATATAAATTATACATTTACATAAAAGATATTGAATATTCAACTCTGAAGGCAGTGCACCAGTATGGCCATGGTTGTATTGCCATACATACACAACCTACACAACCATATTATATATGTGCATATATATGAGCACAGACTCTTTCATACATATTTTATTGTTTGATATACAAATAAGTTTCATTTCTCAGTCCTTTGGGTACTAACACTGACTGTAGTACAAACAGGTAAGTTGCTATTAACATATTTAATGTATGAACCATTAAATATGCAGTGTTGGATATTAGTTTTATTACAAACCTAACTCCTACATACATATCTAAATATTGATAATGATGATATGACCACAGAAAGAATATTGATTGAAGAAATTCTTAGTTGTTTTTCTCTTTGCTATAGATTTACTGAAGCAAAATGCTTGAGGGATATACAACAGCTACAAGGTGACAGTAAAACCTATTTATTTAGCTAGGATTGACTGAAGCAAGCAGCATTTTATGCTTTGATTTGCTGTCAGTAGTCCAGCATCTTAACTTCTCAGTTGGAATGACTCACTAAAAGCTACTTATGATTCAACAATGTCGTCTTAAGTATTAACTTTACTTGTGTTTCACTTGTTTTATTGACCTTAGAAAAATCAAGTGCCAATGTCGGCTTTGAACTTTATCTCAGAATGTTATGCACAACATTTGTACTCTGTCTGACAGCAGCTTAGTCAGGGCAATGTTCAATACAGAATTGACCTCTATTAAATCTTTGAAGCCCAATAAGCATACCAATAGGTTCAATATCAATATCTGTATCAGTATCATTTATGTGTGTGTGTGTGTGTGTGTTTATTACTTGATTTTTTCCTTTTTTAAATCATATATATATCATCATCATCATCATCATCATCATTTAACATCTGCTTTCCATGCTAGCATGGGTTGGACGATTTGACTGAGGACTGGTGAAAACCAGATGGCTACACCAGGCTCCAATCTGATTTGGCAGAGTTTCTACAGGTGGATGCCCTTCCTAACGCCAACCACTCAGAGAGTGTAGTGGATGTTTTTACGTGCCATCGGCACGAAGGCCAGTCAGGGGGTACTGGCAACGGCCACGCTCGAAATGGTGTATTTTACGTGCCACCTGCACAGGAGCCAGTCCAGTGGGACTGGCAACGAACTCGCTCAAATGTCTTTTCATGTGCCACAAGTATATATATATCTTTTTATCCTTTGCTTGTTTCAGTCATTAGACTGCGTCCATGTTGGGACACTGCCTTGAAGAATTTTTAGTTGAATGAATCAACGTCTACTTATTTTTTTAAAGCCTATGTGTCTCTTTTGCTAAACCACTAAGTAATGGGGGACATAAACACACCAATAGTGGCTGTCAAGCAGTGGTGGGGAATAAGCACAGACACAACCACCCACACACACACACACATACAGATATATATTGGGTCATCCCATAAACAATGCAGTTTCTTCAATTACATGGACTAAAAGTCGGAGGGGCATGGGATAAACTACCTGCAACAACTTGCTATAAAAGCAGGTAATAATTTTACCTTGTACTTATTCTTAGTGCAAGTTTTGAAAAGTGCAGTTCCATTTTAACAGTTATTTTTTCAAAGCTATAATGGAAGTGGATATGCTCCTTTGAGCATATTCAGCATATTTTGCTTTATGAGTTCAATAATGGCAACACAATGGAAAGTGTGAAGAATATTAATGCAATATATGGGGATCGGACAATAAGTGTAAGCCAGTGTAAATGGTGGTTCCAGATATTCTGAGCCAGAAACTATAGCTTAGAAGACAAGCCTCATCCTGGAAGATCTGTAGAGCTCGCCAAAGACATCCTGCAAACCCTGGTGGAACAAAATCCCATTGTGACTGTTGAGGAACTAGCAGAGAAGCTTGGATTTGGTCATTCAACCATTCATCGACACCTGTGTGCTGTCAGAAAAGTCAGCAAATTGGGTCAGTGGTTTCCTCACAAACTTTCCAAGTCTAATCATGCGCAGAGAGTGAATGTGTGCTCTTCTTTGAATGGAACTTTTTTGGACCGAATAGTCATAGGTGACAATAAATGGGTCCCCTATAAAAATGTCAAGCACTGAAGATAATAATTTGCACCAGTCCTTGCAAACCTCATAATGGTTTTTTTTTAATTATCACTATATGAAATCTCACGCTAGAAATTTGGACACCTTTTCCACATCTACTTAATGGATAACTGGAAAAGATACTTGGATGATTGTTTCATCATATGGAAGGAATCCTATGAAAAACTTCTAGAATTCAAAACCATACTTAACAACATACATCCCAGCATTCAATTCACTATGGAATTCAGCAAACATCATCTCCCTTTTCTTGATCTCTTAATTATAAAAACACCTAATAACCAAATCATAACCCAGCATCTACCACAAACCTACAGATTCACAACAATACCTCCTTTTCAGTTCATGCCACCCAAAACACACCAAGATAAATATCCCCTTCAATTTAGCTAAAAGAATTTGCACCATTGTCTCTGACCCAACCACTCGAGAAATACGCTTACAAGACCTCAAAAAAACACTATTACAATGCCAATATCCCTCCACACTCATAGACTTTGGACGTGCCAAGGAACTTGACAAAAACACACTAAAAACCAACCAACACAATAACACACCCAACCCCAAAATACTTCCATACATCTCCACCCACAACCCCAAAAACATCGAAGCATGCACCACAATCAAACAAAACCTCCCCTTACTCACCACAGACCCAAAAATGAACAATATCATCAATACACACAAAGTCCTTAAATGCAAAAGGCAACACAAATCTTTGAAAAAACTCTTAACCAATGCCAAACTACATACACCACTTCCACCCCCATCAATTAAAAAATGTGCATGCCCTAACTGTGGTACCTGCCCCTACCTACTTGAGGGGTCTGAATTTACCTTCAAATGAGGAACAAAGTTTAAAATCAAGACTAATTTCTCTAGTTCCTCTGAGAACCTCATTTATGTCCTCACATGCACAGGTTGCCAACCCAACTATATCGGACAGACGAGCCCCCTTTGCGTAGAAGAGTAGCAGTCCATAAAGAACAAATAAATCTTCCACAACACTGCCAAATTCCACTCAGTGGCCACATAGACTCTTGCGCCAGAAACAAAAACCCTAAATTCCTTATATTCCTTTTCTATCAATGTAAAGACAGAATCTCCACATAAGAAAGAATCAACAAGGAGAATCTTTTTATAGAGAAATTCCAACCACTTCTTAACACACAAACCCCTCGGTGACCATATTTCTCTTAGAACAAACATAAACTTCCTGTTGACAAAGAGTCCAGAATTCC